>NC_086001.1:29706153-29906247 GCF_030014385.1 Trichomycterus rosablanca | reverse complement strand
ACAGTGGGCCTGTTCTTTTAAATAGCACACTCATTACAACAGCATACCAAAACTTTCTTCTACTTTTTGTGGGAGTGTTCATTTTATCCAGCAAACAGCTACTCCGAGACCATCTTGAGTATGCTAATGACATTTTGGTTTTATTTGTGAAGCACTTTCAAGAGCTCTATGGGGAAAAGTTCATGTCTTACAATGTACACAACCTTGTTCACTTGGCACAAGATGTAAAAATACATGGTGCACTCGATAATTTCAGTGCATTTAAACTTGAATCTTTCCTTCACCAGATTAAAAAGCTAATTAGAAAACCTGGCTTCCCACTCAGTCAGGTCATTAGAAGACTGTCAGAGAGGCCCAAAAAACTGAATCGAAATAGGAAAAGAATGGGATTATACAAAGTTCATGCATGTGGTCCACTTCCCAGGTCCATCCAAACAGCCAGTCAGTATCGCGAACTGAGGACACAGAGTTTCTCATTGAGATTAGATGAAGCCAACAGCTTTATTTACATCAACAACAAAGTTGCCAGAGTGAAAAATATTTTCTCCCATGGAAATGAGGTCTACATTGCATACTGCTGTTTTCTCGAACAGGAATCATTCTTCGAATACCCTCTTTCCTCAGCCACACTTGGCATCTACTTAATAGACAAGGTCTCAGGGGCCACTGAATATTGCAAATTTTCAGAAGTTAAACAGAAGGCATTTGTTTTGCCATATAAGATGAAATTTGTATCTTTTCCCCTTCTGCATACCAGTTCATGAGAAATTTGCTACCAGAACCTCCCTTTTCATCCCCACTGAGTTTTTTAAAATTTTCTTCTTCATAATCAAGTTTATTTTTTTTTATAGTTTTCATGACATATGAGTAGCATGATAGATCCCTGTATGATAGGAATGTACCTACTGGTTGAATTTGTGGATGAGGGAACAACAAGCCCGGTGGCAGCAGAGTGGTACCATGAGGGCATATCATGGTGGCCTCCATACACAGACAAAGCCAAACTTCTAAAGAGTATCCGAGGCAGTGAGGTCCCAAATGTGAGCAGAGGATGGACACAGCACCAAGCTCGTATCCTTTACAGCTCAGGTAATCTAAAATGTATAAGAATATTGATTAGATAAACATTATCTATATTATGTACATTATACAGTACAGACCAAAAGTTTGGACACACCCTTCTCATTCAAAGAGTTCATGACTTATTTTCATGACTATGAAAATTGTAGATTCACACTGAAGGCATCAAAACTATGAATTAACACATGTGGAATTATATACTTAACAAAAAAGTGTGAAACAACTGAAAATATGTTTTATATTCTCGGTTCTTCAAAGTAGCCACCTGTTGCTTTGATTACTGCTTCGCACACTCTTGGCATTCTCTTGATGAGCTTTAAGAGGTAGTCACCTGAAATGGTTTTCACTTCTCAGGTGTCCCCTGTCAGGTTTAATAAGTGGGATTTCTTGCCTTATAAATGGGGTTGGGACCATCAGTTGTGTTGTGCAGAAGTCAGGTGGATACACAGCTGATAGTCCTACTGAATAGACTGTTAGAATTTGTATTATGGCAAGAAAAAAAGCAGCTAAGTAAAGAAAAATGAGTGGCCATCATTACTTTAAGAACTGAAGATCAGTCAGTCCGAAAAATTGGGAAAATTTAGAAAGTGTCCCCAAGTGCAGTCGCAAAAACCATCAAGCGCTACAAAGAAACTGGCTTACACGAGGACCGCCCCAGGAAAGGAAGACCAAGAGTCACCTCTGCTGCGGAGGATAAGCTCATACGAGTCACCAGCCTCAGAAATCGCAGGTTAACAGCAGCTCAGATTAGAGACCAGGTAAATGCCACACAGAGTTGTAGCAGCAGACACATCTCTAGAACAACGGTTAAGAGGAGACTGTGTGCATCAGGCCTTCATGGTAAAATAGCTGTTAGGAAACCTCTGCTAAGGACAGGCAACAAGCAGAAGAGACTTGTTTGGGCTAAAGAACACAAGGAATGGACATTAGACCAGTGAAAATCTGTGCTTTGGTCTGATCAGTCCAAATTTGAGATCTTTGGTTCCAACCACCGTGTCTTTGTGCGGCGCAGAAAAGGTGAACGGATGTGCTCTACTGCAAAGCAGTAATCAAAGCAAAAGGTGGCTACTATAATATAAAACATATTTTCAGTTGTTTCACACTTTTGTTAAGTATATAATTCCACATGTGTTAATTCATAGTTTTGATGCCTTCAGTGTGAATCTACCATGTTCATAGTCATGAAAAAAAAGAACAATCTTTGAATGAGAAGGTGTGTCCAAACTTTTGGTCTGTACTGTATGTACAGTCATGTGAAAAAGTAAGTACACCCTCTTTGAATTCTATGGTTTTGTGTATTCAGACATAATAAAAACCATCTATTTCTTATCAGGTCTTAAAATTATATAAATACAGTCTCAGATAAACAATAATGCATAATAAATTACACTCATTCATTCATTTGTATAAAAACACTAGACCAAAATAGAAAAAGCAGTATGTGAAAAAATAAGTACACCCCATGAATGAATAGCATGTAGAATCTCATTTATTAGTAATAAGTTGTAGTAATGGTTTTCTGTATGACTTTATCAGTCTCTAACATCGTTCTGGAGAAATTTTACTCCACTCTTCTTTACAACATTACTTCAGTTCACTAAGGTTTGTGTCCATTCATTTGTAAATGATCTCAACGGCTGTAATCTGTCCAGATCCTGTGACTGTAACACAAACCCCTAATCGTCACCCCTTCACCACCATGATTGACAGTTTGTATGGGGTGTTTGTGCTGATATGCTGTGTTTGTTTTTTGTCAGATGTGCCGTTGTGAATTTTGGCCAAATATCTAAATTTTGGTTTCGTCTGTCCACAGGACATTGTTCCAGAAATCTTGTGGTTTATTTCAGATGCAACTTTGCAAACTTAATCTGTTTTGTCATGTTCATTTTAAAGAGAGAACATTTTCTTTCAGAAACCCTTCCAGCAGGCCAAACTTGTTCAGTCTTTTTGTTTTAGTTGAACAGTCATTAAATTGAACATTTAACATGCTAACCGAAGCCTGTAGAGTCTTAGATGAAGCTCTTGGATGTTTTGCAATTTCTCAGAGCATTGCACAGTCTGATCTCGTGGTGAACTTGCAGGGACGTCTACTACTGGGAAGCTGCCTTGAATGTTTTCCACTTGTAAATGATCTTTCTTACTGTAGAACGATGAACTTCAGATTTGGAAATGGCTTTATAACCCTTCCCAGAATAATCAGCAGGAACAATTCTTTGTCTAAGATCATTGTTGATGTCTTTCCTACTTGGTATTGTGTTTACACACACCTGAATGGTCCAGACCACAAGAAGTGCCAAAACTTCTGATTTTATAGACGTGATCACACTTACTAATCATCAGTTAATCAAGATCATTTGATTAGCAGAACCTGACTGATAAATACCCTCTTAATTCCTTTAGAAACAGTAAGGGTGTACTTATTTTTTCACACACTGCTTTTTGTATTTTGATCTAGTTTTTTATATAAATAATGAGATGGTGTAATTTGTTATGTGTTATTGTCTATCTGAGGTTGTATTTATATAATGGTAAGACCTGATGAAGAACAGATGATTTATATTATGTCCTGATACATAAAAACATAAAATTCAAAGAGGGTGTACTTACTTTTTCCCATGACTGTATATTATGCATTTAATTGTCTGCATGCAAAATATATTACAGATTGTTTGGACAAGGTCGTCCAGAAATGGAGAATATCCTGCGAGACCTCGGATTTAAATTCAGACAATGATTTCCCACGAAAACGAAAGTAATTTTATAACATGTCACACAACATTGTGTAGTACTTCATGAAGATTTCTATTTGATTTTTCTTTTACTTTTTAGACCTAAAAAGCCATTTGAATTTATTGAAAAGTCTCAAGCAAAATGGCATCCCAGCCCTCAAAAACAGAATCTCAAAATGAAAAAGAAAACAGTGCATTCCCTACCACCACCACCAATACCACCACCACCACCTGCTGACCATCGAAATCCTGGAACAAACAGAAGTAGTAAGTTTAGTGTATTTTTCTTCCCCAAAAAAAAAAAAAAAAAAAAAAAAAAAAAGCAGTCCAAGATGTAACACTCTTTGCAACTTGAGCTGGACTAGATGGGTCTAAATGGCTGAAGGCTGAACAGATACATACATGCGCCTGGCATTTTTGTGACATCACCAAAAAAAAAAAAAAAAAAAAAACCACCCTCAGCCTTATTTTGATAAAATAATAATAAAAATACATTTTGAATCTTGTTTATATACTTATACCACCTTATAGGGCCCCTTGAATTTTAGGAAACACAATAGCTCAGAAGACTTAAATCTTTTCATTCCATTGCCTGAATAAAATATAGTTTGAAAGACTGGGAAAAGCCTGGCAAATCTTTAAAACACAACACTGGCTTTAAAGCTTATGATATTTCACATTTCCACAAGTATTACTGGACGTTTATTAGAAATCTCATACTGAAGATTGTTAATATTCACTATAATTAGTTAGATACTGTTAAGAATGTGTTTGTTAAACTGTTTGAGGACTAAGCAGTGCAAAGCTAGTCTATAATAATATAACCAATGCCCAGAGAAAAATAAAATCATTTTTTTTCAGTTCCATCATATTTATAGAAGCTTAGTATTTCAAACATCACGCATAAACGCATATTGAAAAAAGCAGGTTTTTAAAATGGACAGTGTACTTACCAAATTATGATTTTTTAGTGATGTCACAGGATGAGTGCTTCTTCCCAGAATCTAGACAAGGTAAAGTTCATTGAAAATGAAGAAATTAAATATATAAAAACATTACAACACTTTCCAAAAAAGTTGGGATGCTGGGCAACATATAAATAATAACAGAATACAATGATGTGCAAATTATTTACATTGTATTTTTAATTGAAAATAGTACCAAGAAAACATATCAAATGTTGAAACTGAGATATTCTCCTACTAATTAATAAAACATGCTGTGGAAATGACTAGATTTAAGAGAGCTTACAGTATTTTTTTTCCTTTTATCCTGTCCAACTAATAAAAATTCTGAAGTGCAGTTTTAATTTCAGTCCACAATAAAACAAACTTAGAATAACAAATTTAAATTATGAATATAGTACATACCTATTTCTTTTTTTCAGTGATGTCAAAGGCCCAGTCCTATCAGGGAAGAATTCAGGATGCTTGGTTCACTGAACCAACACAGCAGAGTAAAATCACATTTGTCATATATGCTATTCATAGAAACCCCCTGCTTGATAAGTATTTATCAAAACAAATAGAGAAATATACATAACCTTACAAATTCATAAAAAGTTTAATCACCCATGCATAATTATTTGCTTTCAGTGATGTCACAAATCCAATTGCTCAGTCAAGATGGACAGTCCACCATCACAGAACAAAGTAAGGTTTCTCTACAGTCATTAACATTACAATTAACTAAAATGTTTCTTAATAATTTAATAGAAAATTTCACTATAGATCTTCAGCATGTTTAAGAAGACAAACTTAAATCTTACCAAGTGCTTACCTTTCTCCTTAAGTGACAGAAGACAATCAAAGTGTTGGTTTGGAAAGCCACTGTGACATTCTGTCAGCAGGACCAGGTAAGATAACAGCACTGCACAAATTACAGTGACTTTATATTTGTGGTTAACCTCACTTATTATTGTTATACTTAAATACTTATGAGTAGACCAATATACCGTCCTTGGTGTTAATAGCTAACGCACCTAGAGTCCGTCTGCCTACAGGCCGACTAGTGCCGGGTCAATGCACACGTAAGTTTAAGTAAATTCTATTTTATAAAATTCTTAATTGTCTTATTTATTGATCTAATAAAGATGTGTGAATAACCATGATATTATTATGTGATTTCCCAGCAGCAGAGAGGGCCATCTTAGAGATGCTGGGGGAACTGCAGCTCCAGGTCCAGCATCTCACTTCTGTTATTACCCAAAGAGGCCCCTTTTTGGGTAACAGCAGCCTGAAGATGCCACCTGCACCAGCAGATAAAGAGGAAGAAGATGGACTTCCACTGGAAAGCATTCAGGCCTTGAATGACTTTGAAGTCCATCTTCAAAACAAGATCTTCAAGCAAAAATTGGTAATTTACTGTACCTTACACACACACACACACACTATATATATATATTAGGGCTGTCGAAGTTAACGCGATAATAACGCATTAACGCAATCTCAATTTAACGCGATTAAAAAAAATAGTGCCGTTAACGCAAATTCTAGTTCATGTTGAGACTTGACTGGTAGAACCAACGTTTTAATGTCGGACTTGCCACCGTTGTTCATTTGCGGTTTGTTAAAATAATATAACTGAGCGTCGTAGGGATGCACTTGCATAATAAAGAAATAAATACACGGTATATTCACAAGTTGTCGGGAGCAAAACACTTTATTAACTTAATCTGTTACGGCACTGAATACCGGAGTCAAGCACGCTAGTCCATGAACTATGGAAGCCCCAAAAGGGTCAAAACACACTCACTTCGTGTAGAAACGTCCACTTTTCACATTTCACTTAAAAAACCTTGTTTTCTATAACATTTACACAGATTTTATTTAATGCGATTAATCGCGATTAACTATATGAAATTCTGAGATTAATCGCGATTAAAATTTTTAATCGTTTGACAGCCCTAATATATATATATATATATATATATATATATATATATATATATATTGTACATTGCATGTACATTACTTACCGAATATTTTTGTCAACTTGATGGTGATGGTGGACGCTGGCGCATTTGGCTGCCGCTACCGTTACCGTATTTTACCGTATTTTATTGTATTTTTATCGTTTTTCGTTTTCATCTTTTTACACACCTTGTGGATCTATTTCTTTTATGTTACTTTTGATACTTTTATTTGTGCTTTTGATACTTTTTGTTCTTTCTACTCTACATCGCGTCTGCGGCCGGTGGTGAACGGTGGATGAGTTTTCCTGGGATCGGCACGATGTTGAACTATTCCGTTGACCAGCTGAGGAAGTTCAACAACTGCACTACTCCATCGTGTATTTCAGTCATCAAACAGCTTGGACTCCTTCGCCGGCCTCGTTATATTCACAGGGGCTCCCGGAGAAAGCTTGTTTATCTTCGAAACGGTAACGCTATTCCATCCTTCTGGTCAGCCGTGCGCACTGTCGCTCCGCAAACACGTCATCAGAGCGCTGCTGCCTTGCACACCAGTAGCGGTGTAGTCTCCATGACAACGCTGTCCACGGAGTGGGATGGGAAACGCGGAGTGGACTTAGCAAATCTCCGTTCTCTTCCTCGTTCCTCACAGCCAACTACACAACAATACCACTTGAAAATGGCATTGCTTAATGTTCGTTCACTCAACACAAAAAGTACTGTACTCAGTGAATTTATATCTGACAGTGAACTAGACTTTTTCTGTCTCACTGAAACTTGGCATAAACCCTTGGATTATTTTACGTTAAATCAGACCACGCCAATGGGATACTCGTATATTGATGAACCTCGTATGGAAGGGCGAGGTGGTGGTGTTGCTGCAGTCTATAGGGATGATATTAAAATAACCACTTTGTCTTTTCCTGCTGCTCTTTCTTTTGAACACCTGGCTTTCAAGTTGTCAGGGCCTACTCCTCTGGTCACTGCTGTAGTTTATCGTCCGCCAAAGCCAAACGCTTCCTTTCTCTCTGATTTTTCAGATTTTTTAACCCAGCTTAGTGCCCTCTCATCCTCTGTACTGCTTATGGGTGATTTTAACATCCATATTGATGACAACAACTGTAAATTTGCCAGGGAATTTTTGGAATTGTTACAGTGTTTTAATTTCACACAACATATACATTTTCCAACTCATAAAAAAGGTCATACTCTTGACCTTGTCTGCTCTACTGGTGTCCTAGTTCATCAGCCGTCCAGCCATGACCTTACTGTCTCTGATCATTTGACAATCATCATGGACATTGAGGTCACTAGGCCCATCACTAGAGCTAAACGTAAAATATCCTTCAGGAATCTTCAATATATCTCTCCCTCTGCTTTCTCAGATTCTCTTGTTAAAAAGATGTCTGTCTGTCCTGTACTGTCTAGTAATTCATCTGACCTTGTCGATTACTATAATGACATACTCGCCTCATGTCTTGATGAGCTGGCTCCTTTGAGAACCAAATTTGTTTCATTTAGTCATTCTGCACCATGGTACACAATTGAGCTTCACCAAATGAAATCCCGTAAACGCCAGCTTGAAAGACTTTATAAGAAAACCGGTCTAACAGTACATTATCAGATTTATTCTGATTATCTTCAACATTACAAAGACGCTCTTACGGCAGCCCGATCCACTTACTATTCCGAACTCATACATGCTGGATCAACAAATCCTAAGACTCTCTTTTCCACAATAAATAAACTTCTCAAACCAGTTGACAATACTACCAATTCCTTTACAGTTGACAAGTGTAACTCTTACCTCTCATTTTTTCAAACAAAAGTTGAGAATATCCACAATTTTCTGACAGTTTCCCCTGTCATCTCTGTTTCTCCGCCTATCTCACCTCAATTTATTACCCAGCCTCTGTCTCAGTTCTCACCTGTGTCTCATTTGGACCTATCTGAGATCTTAACAGGGATGCGAAGCTCCACTTGTGTTTTGGATCCTGCTCCATCAAAACTTGTTAAGGGTTGTTTTCCAGTTATCTCATCACTTATCACAGAGATAATCAATTCCTCTCTTAGTTCTGGCTCAGTCCCTCAATCACTCAAATTGGCTGCTGTTACTCCCATACTTAAAAAACCTGGACTTGACTCTAACATTATGAGTAACTTTCGGCCCATTTCCAATCTTCCATTTCTGTCGAAAATACTGGAACGTGTTGTTGCCTCACAGCTCAAAGATCACCTAAATTCCAATAATCTATTTGAATCATTTCAGTCTGGTTTCCGCCCCCAGCACAGCACTGAGTCAGCCCTCCTCAAAGTCACAAATGACCTTCTTCTTTCCTCAGACTCTGGACAAATTAATATTCTCGTCCTCCTTGATCTTACTGCAGCTTTTGACACCATTAATCACTCCATTCTTCTGTCCCGCCTTGAATCCTCTGTCAACATCACTGGTACTGCCCTTTTGTGGTTAAGGTCATATCTCGTAAACAGACAACAGTTTGTTAATATCAACAATTGTAGTTCTGCCATTGCTCCACTGTCCCAAGGCGTTCCCCAAGGCTCAGTGTTAGGTCCCCTTTTGTTTATTCTTTATATGCTCCCCCTTGGTGACATCATACGTCGGCATGGTTTACATTTCCACTGCTATGCTGATGATATTCAGCTTTACATCTCCTCCAAATCCATTAATACTGAACTTCACTCCACTCTGACAAATTGCATCACTGAAATGAAATTGTGGATGAAAGCTAATTTCCTCAAATTAAACTGTGAAAAATCAGATATGATCATCGTAGGTCCTACAACCCTGGCAAAAACCACAAAAAATTTTCAAATTACCATTGATAATGACACTTTGTCTCCGTCTTCTAACATCCGAAATCTTGGTGTAATTTTTGATAGCAACCTCTCTTTTGACCGCCATGTAAATCACATCACCAAAACTGCTTTCTTTCATCTAAAAAACATAGCACGTCTACGTCCATCACTCTCCTTTTCTGCCGCCGAAACCTTGATTCATGCTTTTATTACATCCAGAATTGATTATTGCAATAGCATCCTTTATGGTACATCTAACAAAATCCTAAAAAAACTTCAGTATATCCAGAATTCAGCTGCTCGCCTCCTTACTCATACTCGCTCCCGTGATCATATTACACCTGTTCTACAAAAACTTCATTGGCTTCCCGTTGCTCAACGCATTCAATTCAAAATTCTTCTATTCACTCACAAAGCTCTCCATAATCAGGCCCCATCCTACCTCACCGACCTGCTCCATCAGCACATTCCCTCCCGTAGCCTTCGCTCTTCTGAGGCTAACCTACTGTCCATACCCTCTAGGACCAAGCACCGGACCTGGGGTGACAGGGCCTTTTCCATAGCTGCTCCATCTTTATGGAATGCTCTCCCCAAACACCTACGAGATTGTCCTGACCTGTCCAAATTCAAGTCACTTCTCAAAACTCATCTATTCAGAGTGGCATTTAACTTGTAACAACACGAAATAAATGCTTTTATTTTTGCTATTCTTTTTAATAGTTTTTATACTTAGATCACGACAGAAATGTGAAGTCCTAGATCCTAAAACTTGTAAAGTTTTCAGTTTCCTGATTGCATGTAAATCTGTCCTGTTTCTGTCTAATTTTAAGAAATTGTTCTATATTTGTTGTTCTCTCTCATAATTTAGCTAATTTTTAATGAACTGTCTTATGCTGCTCTCTTTGTTTTTATCTTAATTATTCTTGATGTTGATGTACTATTTTGATTTTGTACTATGATTTGATTTGTATGGTGTATGTACGTATTTGTTTTGATTATTTGTCTTATGTAAAGCGTCTTTGAGTATCTTGAAAAGCGCTATATAAATAAAATGTATTATTATTATTATTATTATTAACTTCAGGTGTC
This sequence comes from Trichomycterus rosablanca, assembly GCF_030014385.1. Taxonomy (NCBI): domain Eukaryota; kingdom Metazoa; phylum Chordata; class Actinopteri; order Siluriformes; family Trichomycteridae; genus Trichomycterus; species Trichomycterus rosablanca. The sequence goes on along the minus strand of NC_086001.1, from coordinate 29,895,621 downwards.
AAAACTGTCACTGGTTGGGGAACAAACACTTAAAAAAACAGTGTGGCGGATTTGTGGTGGCAAAGTGTTTGCTCCTCAACTAGCTGTGCAGTTGAACTGGTGTGGCAGAGGAGAGAAAACGGCCATCAAAAACACACACCTGAAAGACACAATTGTCTGTAAGTATAAACATTTTTGTCAACAATTTTTAGTTCTGTATATTGACTTAAGATATCTTGTTTGTGCACCTTCTAGTCCACTAGACCATAATCAGTAGTCATTTTCTAACCACAGGATCATTGCTGGATGGATATTTTTGTGATCTTCCATTGATTAACAGAGTACAGTAGTCTTTATATGGTGTATAGGCTGTAGTCTTTAATCCTAGATGAATGCCTTACCATTCTCATGTGGAATTGTTTAATATGCCAAAAATTCATAGCTCTATCAAAAGATGACAAGCTATTGCAGTCTAATGGCATTAACCCTCCTGTTGTCCTCGGGTCAAAATGACCCGCCACTGTGTTAAAACCCCCCCAAAAATCCACTAAATGCTATTTTTTTACCTTGAAATTGTATGACTTTTCCTAGATTGGCCCCAACAATAGAAAAAGTGAAATGTTGCTTTTATTCACATTTCCATGTAAGCTGTACAAAAAAAGGTACAAAGGTGGTCTTCGGGTCAAAATGACCCGTGAGGCAAATAGAGTTGAAATCAAGGTCACAGAGTTATTTACAACCCACAGAATGTTACAATGTTTTAGTTGTGTCTCAGATCAATCAGTAGCAGAAGTAATCAGGTGGTGTTCTCGCAGACTTCAGAAGACCACCTGTTTATTTCCAGAGGTTATAAAGGTGCTGCAGATAACAGGACCCAGAATTCTGTCTGTACTGAAGCCATGAGTGTGCGTTATAGCGTTGAAGAGGCTGTAGAGCTGATTTTCTCAGATGTCCAGCAAGACAACTCTGATTCAGAAGAGGAAGTGGAGCATGTATCCGAAGAAGAAGATGGGGAGGAATACAACCCAGAGCATGATGAATCATCTTCAGAAGAAGAAGAAAACCCTGAAGCTAAAAGAGAGACTTTCCTTTCAAAAAATGGCAAAATAACATGGTCCTCAGCAGCATATGACCAACACGGCAGGCATGCAGAACAAAACGTTGTGCTTGATGTGACAGAGGGACTGAGGGGTCACAATGTGACATGTGACAATTTCTTCACCTCTTATGAACTCGGACTGCAGCTCCTGAAGAGGAAGATCACCATGGTTGGTGCAGTTCGAAAGAACAAGCCTGAGCTCCCACCTGCACTGCTTGCGTCAAAGGAGAGAAAGGTCTTCTCCTCAAAGTTTGCCTTCACGCCCACCACCACTCCAGTTTCCTACCTCCCAAAGAAAAACAAGAATGTAGTTCTTCTGAGCACACTGCACGCAGATGGTGACATTAGCGATCGTGAGGACAGGAAGTCAATCATCATCCTAGACTACAACCGCAACAAAGGAGGTGTGGACAACCTAGATAAGGTGATTGGAACAGATAGCTGCAGAAGAATGACTGCCCGCTGGCCCCTGGGCAGTCCACAACATCATTGATGTTTCCTGCTACAATGCCTTTGTGATTTGGAGAGAGATCAACCCGACCTGGATGTCTCGTAAGCAGAACAAGAGGAGGGTGTTCCTGGAGCAGCTAGGAAAGGCACTTGTAACTCCACTCATTGAAAGAAGGAAGCATGTCCCCCACACAGAAGCCTCAGCAGCAGTTGTGAAAGCTATTCAGAGTGCAGGAGCCCCTGATCATCCAGCTACCACAGCCACTTCCCCAGCTAGGGCAAGTAAGAGGAAGAGATGTCAGTTCTGCCCTCAAAAGAAGGACTGTAAAACACATACTGTGTGCTGCAGGTGTAAGAAATATTTCAAGTGCACAGCCTTGTGCCCTCCATGTGCTAATTAGTTGAATGGGTTGTTATATTTCATATTTTTGTATTGTACATTGTCTTAAATTGTTCACTGGAGAAAAAAAAAAGAAACTGAGTCATTGGGATGAATACAATTTCATTTAATACAGCGAGACTATTTATTCTATTACTCATGTCTAATGTTACAGCTACATATACCTACTCTTTTTGTAATCCGATTTTTTTTTCAGTATCAGCAATGAGAAACCCGCTGCTCCCCACTCCAAATGAGGCTGAAGCTGAGAAGATCATTAAAGAGTGGCTTCGCCTTTCCAGTGACAGGCTCAGAAAAAGGCAGCGATAGTTTTTACATTTATTTTATGTTTTATATATATATAATAGTTTATGTATATATAAATACTTGTAAATATGTTCTGTTTTTTTAAAGTTAAGGCTAAGTTAGTAGTATGTAAGTTATTATATATTTATATGTGTATGTTAAAATAAGAAACATTTTATATCAAATGTTTTACATAATTTTGCAATTTTTAAAAATGTTTAATTCCTAATAAAAGTTTATTGTTAAACCTTTCATAATTTGAACTCAGTTTTGCTAAAAGACAAAACACAAAATAAAAATAAAACATTAAAACAAGACATCGCGGAGACATCGGATGAAAGTCGTAGAAGGGGAAGCTGGACGTAGGTATGCCGGAAAATACGTCGCGGATACACCGGATCAGCGTCGTTTTAAGGGCGCTTTTTCATCAAAGCTACGCAGTGCCAATATGCAAACGACATAAATACTATGTAACGCCAACCATTCTAAGTAGGGAGCAGCGACGTATTTGTGCTGTCTGGGTAATTATCACTGCACCATCTACACTAAACATGTTACTGTACCTCTAAACCATGTATTACGGTACCCAAAGCGTTAAAGAGGGTAAAACTGCTGTTTACAGTTTAATAAACATTATTTACCGCGTTCTGATGCACAAAATCCACTCAGTTCAAGAAGATCATCGACTCTGTTATTAATGAAATACATTTCAGACATTTTTACTGGAGGAATTTGATGTGATCGGATCTCAAACTCATGTGAAGTGTCTGTTCGGTTGTTAATACCACTTTTTGAAGAGCAATAAAATAAACAAAACAAATTGTTATCAGGTGCCACCCCGACATCCATAAAGAACACTTACTCTAGTACTAATCTTGTGGTTTTGAGATCATTTTACTGTAGGAATTCAAAAGAACTTTTTGCTGCCTGGTGCCACAGTAGCTTCAGTTTATAACAATAACAACAGCCCATTACAACAGTCTAAAGCAGGGGTGCACAACATACGGCCCGCGGGCCAGATCCGGCCCGGCAAAACTCTCGATCCGGCCCGCCAAATAAAGTGCTGATGCATTTTTAAATAAATGATGCTGTCACTTTAAATTCACCGGGTAATTCCATGAAATTGCGACTGAAAAGTAAATGATGTAAATACAAGTTACCTCAGCGGTACCGTGTGTTTGTCCAAACCAAGTACGAGTAAAAAAAGTAAAGTGGATCTCGAGCAGAGGAAATTTAACTCTGAATGGACATACAGGTATTTTCTCATGTCTGCTGTGCTTGCGACCACATTAATCAGCTGGTGTCAGAAAGATGCTGCAGTATCTCCCACTGACCAACACATTTCTTCTAACTACCTGATTTGATATAACTGTATTTAGTGCTGGGCGATTTTCACGATTAATTCGAATGAACGTTTTCACATGATGTTAGAAATGTGACAATCGCGATTGTTTACATACTTTATATTTTAATTAAAATACCAACATGTCATGAAGCAGAAACTGACCAGACGCTCGCGGAATATAAATCAGGGAAAGTTTAATATCAAAAGGGCAAAAACAGTGTACAAAATCCAAAACCAGAGGATAAACAGACAGGCAGGAAACGGAAGACAGCAAGGATTATACACGGTAATGGTTAGATTTAGAAATAAGGACACAAACACAATCGGCAAAACTTCACAACGAGACTCAAACAGAAGAGTTTAAATAAGATTCATGGAACCGAACACAGCTGAACTGAATCAAAACTCCGGAGACGGTGAGCGCGATCAGGATTGGCTGACCGGGGACATGTTATAGTCACGTGACAGTCCAGGGGCTCATGGAAATTGTAGTCCATATGGTTAGACGTGGAATGTGCCCCCTCCATCCACTCCCCAATCACAAGAGGACAAAATCAAAGCTGAGCTGAGTGTTTACTTGATGTCCCCCAGTGTAGATACTGATACAGACTCACTTATATGGTGGAAACAGTAAACAGGCTCGAGTTCCTTTTAAAAAACCTGTAAAGAACTGTTTGTGGTTTTACACTTTTCTTATGTTTTTTATATAAAGGATATAGCTAATTAAGATGTCTATTTTGTTCAAATTATTGTTATATTGTTATAAAGTTTGATTTCCTTGAAAGGATAATTATAGGTGGTGCTGTTACTATTTTTGAATTTCTGCCGTCTTTTAAATAAAACATTTTCAATTGCATTATACAAAAACAAAAACAAAATTGCAATCGAGACTCGATAATACACTTGAAAATAATCGAAAATTTGTTTTTCAATATCACCCAGCCATAACTGTATTACAAATTCATGTGGACAGGTCTGTAAAAATGAAATGTGTGGCCCTCTGGTTTAGGTGTTTATGTGAAATCGGCCCTTGGTAAAAAGAAGTTGTGCACCCCTGTTCTAGTGCCTAAAACCCAGTTCATATAAATCCTAGTGAAGAAAAGGTTGAATCCAGATGATTTGTTGTGATGTTTTTGTACCAAATGCATCGTCTCCATCTAGTGGTGCTAGAAATAAATTACAGCTTGTTGCTTAAGCACAGATTTGTGACTTTTTGGGTTATTTTTAAGCTTCTACTGGTGTGAATGTGTGAGTTGGAAAACAAAACATGACATTATAGAAACTGCTTGGAAGAACGTCTAGGACTGACTGTAGTCCTCTCTAAAGCTACCTGAGCAGTGTTGGGGTAGTTACTCAAAAAAGTAATCCATTACTCATTACTTATTACTTAACTAAAATTGTAATGGGATTACTTTACTCATTACATCCTGGAAAATGTAATCTCGTTCCTCATTACTTTACTTTCACGTTACATTCTAAACCCAAACAAATACTGTATACTGGAATCACATCTACAAACAAATTCCATTTATTTACTTTATTTATTTAGTTTCAGAAAAATCCTCTCTTGTGCAGAGATGTGCCTGTGTTTGTTTCTGCTTTAAAAAATACACGCCATGAACCAATCAGATTTAACATCATTAAACAAGTTTATTTCTTAATTATTTGTCCTTATACTAGAGGAGCGACTCGGTTCTTTTAGTTCATTTCAAAGAATCGTTCAATAGAATCGGTTCGTTCCCCCAACACTGTAGCTGAGAGATACAGGGCTAATGGAGATGTTTTACTGCTAAGCTGCTGTTCAACTCCAGTCCAGTTGGTGACGCTGGTGCGTCTTAAGTTGTTCTGCCAACCGCCATTAAACATCATAAGAAGAACAAGAAGCTGCTGTGTTTGTACTGTAGAGCCTCATCTGTAAGTAAAATATGTAGTTAATTATAACCCTTATATTTCATTATAACCACATTCTAATTAATAATAAAACTAGAGTTTATAATAAAACATCACTGTGAGGATTTGAGAAGCTTTAACTCCAGTTTTATTTAAACACACAAACTATTAGCTGCTCTGCTAACTGTTAGCATCACACATGATTCAGTACTGATGAACCGATTCATTGAACCGATGAATCAGTGGATTGTAACGGATTCAGAGTTTATTCATGATTAAATCTAACATTTTGATATAAACGCGTCACATTTTTAGCTTTGTTTACAGTGTTTAATGTTTGATAGAAACAGCGAGTTCTTGTAGCTTTGTTTACAGGTTGTTTTACAGGTTTATAGTAAAAGTTAAAAGTATTAGTACAGCACTGTTATTGGGAGTGGATGAGAAACTAGATGTAAAGAACATCAGACTTAATCATTTCACTTTGGACCACAAAACCACTTCCACCAAACTCAAAGGGTTGTTTCCCAGACAGGGATTAAGGCTTATAGTCCAGGACTACATTTAGCTTTAAATAGAGAATCTCCATTCAAAATGCTGTGTAGTCTAGGACTAGGCTTAATCCCTGTCTGTGAAACCAACCCAAAAAGTTCTATTAGAAGTCTTTTCTGTCTGATGCTGCTCAGTCCCACAATAGTTTCAACATTTTCACTATGTTTACAGCCTCACAGCATTAAAAATAAACAGTTAAAACAAGTCTGAAAGAGTTTCCCTGGATTTCTCTTTAATAGGGAATAAAGTACATTTGTCTATCTGTCCGTCTGTCTGTCAGATCTTTTAATAATGCAGTCAGCAGAAGAGGGACACGTCACCCCCATAGATCTACAAAATGAAGGATTCCAAGAGAAACTAATAAAAAAGGAGGAGGAAGAAGATGGAAGTTACTTCTGTAAGTAAATGTGGAGCAATTTGCCATGTTAGTACAGTACAGTGTGGTTAGTATAGTAGAAATAATAAGAGAATGTGGATAGTGGGATTAGAACCTGTACTGTACCGTACTGTCCTGTGTAGAAGTGCTGATACTTCCAGTCTGGATTAAATCTAAGTAGTATTTATTTGTGGTAACTAAACCCACAACCTTCAGTTTCCTCCAGTTGTTGAGTTTCTTCTTCACATATTGATGAATTTCAGATGAAGGATCTTTAATCCCTGTGGAACACGTCACCTCTGAGGAACACCTCACCCCAGAGGACCAACAGTGTGGAGGTTTCCAGATGAAGCCTGTGAAGAAGGAAGAACCTGAAGATAAAGATGAACTCAGTAAGATATTTTTTATCTTGAGTAAAATAAGATTTGGATTGAATAGAATCAGAGGAACCTGGGATGAAGCATCATACAGTGAAAGCTTGTATTGTGCTCATGCAGATCAGTGTGAGCAGGAAATGATGAATGCAGGATGAATCACGTTACAGGACTTTAATATCAGATCTCAGTTTAACAATTACTAACAGTATTTATTATTTATAATGTTATACATGTATTTAATTATAATGTTATAAATGTATTTGATTATTTATAATGTTATAAATGTATTTGATTATTTATAATGTTATAAATGTATTTATTATTTATAATGTTATAAATGTATTTATTATTTATAATGTTATAAATGTATTTGATTATTTATAATGTTATAAATGTATTTGATTATTTATAATGTTATAAATGTATTTGATTATTTATAATGTTATAAATGTATTTGATTATTTATAATGTTATAAATGTATTTGATTATTTATAATGTTATAAATGTATTTATTATTTATAATGTTATAAATGTATTTGATTATTTATAATGTTATAAATGTATTTGATTATTTATATTGTTATAAATGTATTTATTATTTATAATGTTATAAATGTGTTTTATTATTTATAATGTTATAAATGTATTTGATTATTTATATTGTTATAAATGTATTTATTATTTATAATGTTATAAATGTATTTGATTATTTATAATGTTACAAATGTATTTGATTATTAAAATCTTATAAATGTATTTGATTATTTATAATGTTATAAATGTATTTAATTATTTATAATGTTATAAATGTATTTGATTATTTATAATGTTACAAATGTATTTGATTATTAAAATGTTATAAATGTATTTGATTATTTATAATGTTATAAATGTATTTAATTATTTATAATGTTATAAATGTATTTATTATTTATAATGTTATAAATGTATTTATTATTTATAATGTTATAAATGTATTTGATTATTTATAATGTTATAAATGTATTTGATTATTTATAATGTTATAAATGTATTTAATTATTTATAATGTTATAAATGTATTTATTATTTATAATGTTATAAATGTATTTATTATTTATAATGTTATAAATGTATTTGATTATTTATAATGTTATAAATGTATTTGATTATTTATAATGTTATAAATGTATTTGATTATTTATAGTGTTATAAATGTGTTTGATTATTTATAATGTTATAAATGTATTTAATTATTTATAATGTTATAAATGTATTTGATTATTTATAATGTTATAAATGTATTTGATTATTTATAATGTTATAAATGTATTTGATTATTTATAATGTTATAAATGTATTTGATTATTTATAATGTTATAAATGTATTTGATTATTTATCATGTTATAAATGTATTTGATTATTTATAATGTTATAAATGTATTTATTATTTATAATGTTATAAATGTATTTGATTATTTATAATGTTATAAATGTATTTGATTATTTTCTGCTTCAGAACTGAACAAGGATTTCTGCTGCTCCTCATGTCCACGTTCCTCTACAACCCAAAATCAGCTCCACAATCACATCAAGAGCTGCAACCATGATAAATATGAGACTCTGGTGAAGATTAAGACTGAACATGAGGATCTGACGCCCACCAGAAGCTCCAGTAATCAGCAAACGTCCTCTGGTACTGTCAGCATTAACACCTCTCTCAGTCCCACACAGGAAGAAGGAAACGTCTGCTCACAGTGTGGGAAGAGCTTCAGGTTCCTGAGTTTTCTCAAAATACACCAGCGCATCCACACTGGAGAGAAACCGTATCAGTGCTCACAGTGTGGAAAGAGTTTTATTACACAGAGTGATCTAAAAAAACACCAGCGCATTCACACTGGAGAAAAACCGTATTTCTGCTCACAGTGTGGGAAGCGTTTTAATGCACAGAGTAAGCTCAAAATACATCAGCGCATTCACACTGGAGAGAAACCGTATCAGTGCTCACAGTGTGGAAAGAGTTTTAATACAAAGTGTGAGCTCAAAATACACCAGCGCATTCACAGTGGACAGAAACCGTATCAGTGCTCACAGTGTGGAAAGAGTTTTAATCAACAGGGTCATCTCAAAACACACCAGCGCATTCACAGTGGAGAGAAACCGTATCAGTGCTCACAGTGTGGGAAGGGTTTTAATACAAAGAGTGATCTGAAAAAACACCAGCACATTCACACTGGAGAGAAACCGTATCAGTGCTCACAGTGCGGAAAAAGTTTTAATCAACAGAGTCATATCAAAATCCACCAGCGCATTCACACTGGAGAGAAACCGTATCAGTGCTCACAATGTGGTAGGGGTTTTAATACAAAGAATGATCTCATAACCCACCAGCGCATTCACACCGGAGAGAAACCATATCAGTGCTCACAGTGTGGAAAGAGTTTTAATACAAAGAGTGAGGTTAAAATACACCAGCGCATTCACACTGGAGAGAAACCGTATCAGTGCTCACAGTGTGGGAAGAGTTTTATTCAACTGAGTCATCTCAAAATCCACCAGCGCATTCACACTGGAGAGAAACCGTATCAGTGCTCACAGTGTGGGAAGAGTTTTAATCAACAGAGTCATTTCAAAATCCACCAGCGCATTCACACAGGAGAGAAACCGTATCAGTGCTCACATTGTGGGAAGAGTTTTAATCAACAGAGTGCTTTCAAAACACACCAGAGCATTCACACTGGAGAGAAACCGTATCAGTGCTCACATTGTGGAAAGAGCTTTAATCAACAAAGTGCTCTCAAAACACACCAGCGCATTCACACTGGAGAGAAACCATATCAGTGCTCACATTGTGGAAAGAGCTTTAATCAACAGAGTGCTCTCAAAACACACCAGCACATTCACACTGGAGAGAAACATTAGCTGCATCCAGAATCGCATACTAACAGAGTCTGTACTAGATTGGAGGAAGTACGCAGCGCATGCAGTACAGAAGTGTGCAGTATGCACACAACACTAGGGGTGGGCGATATGGCCTTTAAAAAATATCACGATATCTTTGCGATAACGATATTCACTCGGGATACATAAGAACACACTTGTTTTGCAGACACTCAGGAAATTTAAGGTACAAATGTTACTAAATGTCCATTAAATTAAGCATCACTTCCAGTAGGGCTGAGCGATATGGTTAAAAACTCATATTCCCATATAAATGTACGATATAATGTAAACTTAAAGTACACCGCATTCCTAATTATTATGCAAATTGGATTTAAGTGTCATAAAGATTACATTTTTTGTTTCTCAATTCAGCTCATGGATGGTATTGTGTCTCATTTCTCTTTGGATCACTGAAATCAATCTTAGACACCTGTGATAATTAGTTTGCCATTTAAAGGAAAACGACTTAAGAAGGCTGTTCCACATTATTAAGCAGGCCACAGGTTTCAAGCAATATGGGAAAGAAAAAGGATCTCTCTGCTGCCGAAAAGCGTCAGATAGTGCAATGCCTTGGACAAGGTATGAAAACATTTGATATTTCACGAAAACTTAAGCCTGATCTTCATACTGTGAAGAGATTAGTGGCTGATTCAGAGCACAGACGGGTTCGTGCAGATAAAGGCAGAATGAGGAAGGTTTCTGCCAGACAAATTCATCGGATTAAGAGAGCAGCTGCTAAAATGCCATTACAAACCAGCTAACAGGTATTTGAAGCTGCTGGTGCCTCTGGAGTCCAGCGAACCTCAAGGTGTAGGATCCTCCAGAGGCTTGCAGTTGTGCATAAACCTACTATTCGGCCACCCCTTACCAGTGCTCACAAGCAGAAACGGTTGCAGTGGGCCCAGACATACATGATGAGTACCGTGCAACCCTGGATGGTCCAGATGGATGGAATAGTGGATGGTCACCATGTCCCAACAAGGCTGCGATGTCAGCAAGGAGGTGAAGGGCCTTCAGGGTTCCTGAAGGTGTGAAAATGACCTTGGCAAAGTATATAGAGTTTCTGACTGACCACTGGTACAAAAAGAAGAACCCGCCCTTCGGCAGCAAAATCATCTTCATGCATGACAAATCTCATGCTGCAAAGATTACCTCTGTGTCATTGGCTGCTATGGGCATAAAATGAAAGAAACTCGTGGTGTGGCCACCATCCTCCCTGACCTTAACCCTATTGAGAACCTTTGGAGTATCCTCAAGCAAAAGATCTATTATGGTGGGAGGCAGTTCACATAAAAACAGCAGCTCTTCGAGGCTATTCTGACATCCTGCAAAGAAACTCAAGCAGAAACTCTCCAAAAACTCACAAGTTCAATGGATGCAAGAATTGTGAAGGTGATATGAAAGAAGGGGTTCTATGTTAACATGTAACTTGGCCTGTTAGGATGTTTTTGATTGAAATATCTTTTGATTTCAGTGAATGCTGCCAATTCAACAAATGACCATTTTCAGTTCTTTACAACCTATGAAATGTTTTGAAACTCTGTTGTGCAAAATAATTTGGAACAGTGATTTTTTTTTTTTTTTGAAGAATATACTGTTATCAATGGGAGGTTTGTTCAATAAAATTCGATTTATACTCTATAACGGTTGATGACTTAAAAATTAGCAGTGACCGACACTCCTTGTACTCACGCGGATGCTTTTGCTTTAGGTGCTGAAGTAAATGTGATGTTGCCACTGTTTGTCGTGATTGTATTTACAGTCGTTTGTTTGGAGTCTGACCTTCTGTATCCGAAAAACTTCCACACCAGTGATGTAGCTCACCTATTAGGGACTAGTTCATACTCAGTGCTCAGCGCCCTGGTGCGCCTGCCACCTACACCCCCGCCCCCACTGTAGTTACGCCCCTGTGCAACACGTATAACATCCTGTCAACCCACATCGTTAACTATGTTAAAGCGTTTATACAGTCCATCGTGATCTATTTAAGGTCCGTATACTTTCGGTCATTCGTTTTTCACTTCAAATCCCAAAGTTAAAAAAACAGGAACACGGGGCGTTATTCGTATTTTATTTCAAGTTCAAAAATCAAATAACAAACAAGCAGAAATTGAAAAACGGCTCGTATTTTAATTTTACGAAATCAACTTTTTTAATCAGTTCAACTGATAAAATAATAAAAATGTTACGCCGCGCCCCCTGTTCTGACTTGTGTCTGCCGTAGTTTTTCCTGCCCTTGTAATTCACATAAGAACTACTGTACTTTTTCTTTAAAAAAATAAAGGTTATTGTAAGAAAAAGAATGATGTTTTCTAATGTCTGACCTGTCATGTAATGTGCATTACAAATATATTGTCTGGCCCTTTAAGAATGTTAAGTGTACTATGCTAGGGCATAGGGAGCAAGTGTGTAGGGAAGATATCAGAAATGATCGATTTCGGTTGTGCTTATGTTCACTTGTGTGACATAAGTAGCGTTCTGCTTCCTGCACTTTTAAGAAATGCAAATTACCACAGAGACACATTGTGGCACAAACAGCCCAATAAAAATCGTTTGATTACAATTTTTAATCTCGAAACTTTGAAATTACAGATGGCTGTCTGAAGGGTGGACCCCATGTATACACTTTTTACAAACTGTTGACTGTTGTAGTTTTGAACTGATTGATCTGATTTTAAAGTAAACTGCTATCAACAAGTTGAGTTGTTTGTAGTGAACTGATTACCCCTCCCCCACTGAGGTGATGTTAAGCTGCGTCTGAAATCTCATACTTACAGAGTCTGTACTAGATTGGAGGAAGTACGCACCGCTCAGCCGGTAAAGAAGTGCGCGGCGCTTTCAGTACAGAAGTGTGCAGTATGCACACAAACAACCCTACGTACTACGTCCACCATCTTACCAACGTCAAGTGATGACCTGAGGACGTGATGATGTAATATCACCATAGTTACATTAAAAGCTCATTACAAGCCCCACTCATGGATATTTATCGTCTTTTTGCGCTAATTATAACGTTATTTAGGGTTGTATACAATAACAAAATTTTTCTTTTGTTTATCTTACAAAATTTGTGAATAAGTGCCGGTGCTGACTTGCCACTAATTTCAGTCCAGACAGAGTGGGTTTGACAGTGGTGTTTAGGGCAGCTGAAACATCAAAACTTTACATTCAGGTGTAGCTTTCATCAGTCTCTACATGCTCTTCACCACTGTGCTGGTGTTCTCCTGAGCAGATCAGGCTTATCATCGTGTTCGTGTCTACCAGCGCCTCCGCAGATGTACCTTTGAACCGACATAGCACTTTAAGCTTGCCTGGTTTTTTACAATGGTGGAATAACACCCATGCTCATATGGCCTCATTTTCTCAGCTTCACTTTTACTGCAGCTTTTTCTGATTTGGTGGCATGATCAGTAAAGATGGTGTCTAATTCTTCAGTGCAGTGCGGTGCTGGAACATGCTGGAGTTACCCAGGTGAAATTGCTGTGGCAGGCAGGTCACAGTTGTTTAAAGTGGAAAGTTGTATTAAGTTCTCCAGCACCAGGCTTTCCTTAACTGCAGTTGGGAATTTCTGTGACATGTAGCCCCAGTTTCTCACCTCACCATCATTTTCTGTGGTGGGGTTGGTGTCGCAGGTTAGCTGGCCTCGGGTGCTTCCTGAAATTCAGCTTCAAAGATTTTTGGTAAGGGCCACCCATGTTAGACTATTCTATAGGTTCAGGTCCCTCCATGGCACCGGTGATCTGTACTACCTTCACTGTCTTACTTTAACCCACTGTGGTGGCTTGCATTGCATCTTGGGAATCTGTGCTGGTTCAGAGTAGACAGCAAAAGCTGTAAATGATGTGTGTCCTTTATCACTATTAAAGGGGCAGTTGTAGCCTAGCCTAGTTGTAGCCCAGCGGTTAAGGTACTGGACTAGTAATTAAACGGTCGCTTGTTCAAACCCCACCACTGCCAGGTGGCCAATGTTGGGCCCTTGAGCAAGGCCCTTGACCCTCAATTGCTCAGACAACATAGTGTCACAATACTGTAAGTCGCTTTGAAGTTACTGTTGTAGTACCACCAAATTGGATGTGGTTTAAAGAAACTCCAGTGTCCTGCACAGAGCCCTGACCTTAGCTCCACTCAACAGCTCTGAGATGAACCGGAACACCGACTGAGGCTTTTTTTTTTTTTACAATGCATCGGTGCCCAGCCATACAAATGCTTTTTTACTGAGTTCCCACAGACACACTTCAAAGTCTCTTAAGAAGCTTCTCAGAAAAACGACTAGCTAAAAAGATCACACAGAGGTCACTGTGTTAATACCGTTTGTTTTTACATTTATTTTGCTTTCTGTTTACAGTATTTGTCATTATTTTGCAGTATTTCATTTATAATTAATTAATTAATTAAAGTTGGAAGTGTGTGTGGAAGTTGTACACACAAGAAACGACAACAATATAATAGTGTTAATTAGTGTTAATCTTAATAATATGTTGTGTGGCATTTAAAAACTTCCACACACACTTTATACACACACACACACACTTTTTCTCCGGTTGACCTACCCTGTGGGGGGACCTGAGGCCATTTCAATGAAACTTTGTCAGATGACGTATATTAAGGCTTTCTATTGGTTGAAATGATTGTGCCTGTGTTGACTTTGATTCAGGTTTGCTGGTTTGGTGTGCAATTAGGTGGCAGTCCCCACCAGGATATATAAACAAGTACACATTATACTCACATGTAATACACACACCTTATACACACGTAACACAGACACGTAATACACACATGTAATACACACACAGAGTGTGTCATGGTATGGGGGTGTACCAGTACCAGGGTCTGTCATGGTATGGGGGTATGTCAGTACCAGGGTGTGTCATGGTATGGGGTGTGTCAGTACCAGGGTGTGTCAGTACCAGGGTGTGTCATGGTATGGGGTGTGTCAGTACCAGGGTGTGTCAGTACCAGGGTGTGTCATGGTATGGGGGTGTACCAGTACCAGGGTGTGTCATGGTATGGGGGTATGTCAGTACCAGGGTGTGTCATGGTATGGGTTGTGTCAATACCAGTACCAGGGTGTGTCAGTACCAGTACCAGGGTGTGTCATGGTATGGGGTGTGTCAGTACCAGGGTGTGTCATGGTATGGGGGTGTGTCAGTACCTGGGTGTGTCATGGTATGAGGGTGTGTCAGTACCATGGTGTGTCATGGTATGGGTTGTGTCAGTACCAGTACCAGGGTGTGTCAGTACCAGTACCAGGGTGTGTCATGGTATGGGTTGTGTCAGTACCAGTACCAGGGTGTGTCATGTTATGGGGTGTGTCAGTACCAGTACCAGGGTGTGTCATGGTATGGGGGTGTGTCAGTACCAGGGTGTGTCATGGTATGGGTTGTGTCAGTACCAGGGTGTGTCATGTTATGGGGTGTGTCATGTTCTGGGGTGTGTCAGTACCAGTACCAGGGTGTGTCATGGTATGGGTTGTGTCAGTACCAGTACCAGGGTGTTTCATGGTATGGGGGTGTGTCAGTACCCGGGTGTGTCATGGTATGAGGGTGTGTCAGTACCAGGGTGTGTCATGGTATGGGGGTGTGTCAGTACCAGGGTGTGTCATGGTATGGGTTGTGTCAGTACCAGTACCAGGGTGTGTCATGGTATGGGGGTGTGTCAGTACCCGGGTGTGTCATGGTATGGGGGTGTGTCAGTACCCGGGTGTGTCATGGTATGAGGGTGTGTAAGTACCAGTACCAGGGTGTGTCATGGTATGGGGTATGTCAGTACCCGGGTGTGTCATGGTATGGGTTGTGTCAGTACCCGGGTGTGTCATGGTATGGGTTGTGTCAGTACCAGGGTGTGTCATGGTATGGGGGGGTGTCAGTACCCGGGTGTGTCATGG
This sequence comes from Trichomycterus rosablanca, assembly GCF_030014385.1. Lineage (NCBI taxonomy): Eukaryota > Metazoa > Chordata > Actinopteri > Siluriformes > Trichomycteridae > Trichomycterus > Trichomycterus rosablanca. Next base: position 29,880,063 of record NC_086001.1, on the reverse strand, counting down.
TATGGGGTGTGTCAGTACCACTACTAGGGTGTATCATGGTATGGGGGTGTGTCAGTACCAGGGTGTGTCATGGTATGGGGGTGTGTCAGTACCCGGGTGTATCATGGTATGGGGGTGTGTCAGTACCAGTACCAGGGTGTATCATGGTATGGGGGTGTGTCAGTACCAGTACCCGGGTGTGTCATGGTATGGGGGTGTGTCAGTACCCGGGTGTGTCATGGTATGGGGTGTGTCAGTACCACTACTAGGGTGTATCATGGTATGGGGGTGTGTCAGTACCAGGGTGTGTCATGGTATGGGGGTGTGTCAGTACCCGGGTGTATCATGGTATGGGGGTGTGTCAGTACCAGGGTGTGTCATGGTATGGGGGTGTGTCAGTACCAGGGTGTGTCATGGTATGGGGAGTGTCAGTACCAGGATGTGTCATGGTATGGGGGTGTACCAGTACCAGGGTGTGTCATGGTATGGGTTGTGTCAGTACCAGGGTGTGTCATGGTATGGGGGTGTGTCAGTACCAGTACCAGGGTGTGTCATGGTATGGGGGTGTGTCAGTACCCGGGTGTGTCATGGTATGAGGGTGTGTCAGTACCAGGGTGTGTCATGGTATGGGTTGTGTCATTACCAGTACCAGGGTGTGTCATGTTATGGGGTGTGTCAGTACCAGTACCAGGGTGTGTCATGGTATGGGTTGTGTCAGTACCAGTACCAGGGTGTGTCATGGTATGGGTTGTGTCAGTACCAGGGTGTGTCATGTTATGGGGTGTGTCAGTACCAGTACCAGGGTGTGTCATGGTATGGGTTGTGTCAGTACCAGTACCAGGGTGTGTCATGGTATGGGGGTGTGTCAGTACCCGGGTGTGTCATGGTATGAGGGTGTGTCAGTTCCAGGGTGTGTCATGGTATGGGTTGTGTCAGTACCAGTACCAGGGTGTGTCATGGTATGGGTTGTGTCAGTACCCGGGTGTGTCATGGTATGGGTTGTGTCAGTACCAGGGTGTGTCATGGTATGGGTTGTGTCAGTACCAGGGTGTGTCATGGTATGGGGTATGTCAGTACCAGGGTGTGTCATGGTATGGGTTGTGTCAGTACCCGGGTGTGTCTTGGTATGGGTTGTGTCAGTACCAGTACCCAGGGGTGTCATGGTATGGGGGTGTGTCAGTACCCGGGTGTGTCATGGTATGGGGTGTGTCAGTACCCGGGTGTATCATGGTATGGGGGTGTGTCAGTACCAGGGTGTGTCATGGTATGGGGCTGTGTCAGTACCAGTACCAGGGTGTATCATGGTATGGGGGTGTGTCAGTACCAGGGTGTGTCATGGTATGGGGGGGTGTCAGTACCAGTACCAGGGTGTGTCATGGTATGGGGGTGTGTCAGTACCAGTACCAGGGTGTGTCATGGTATGGGGGTGTGTCAGTACCAGGGTGTGTCATGGTATGGGGGTGTGTCAGTACCAGTGCCAGGGTGTGTCATGGTATGGGGGTGTGTCAGTACCAGGGTGTATCATGGTATGGGGGTGTGTCAGTACCAGCACCAGGGTGTATCATGGTATGGGGGTGTGTCATGGTATGCGGGTGTGTAAATACCAGTACCAGGGTGTGTCAGTACCAGGGTGTGTCATGGTATGGGGGTGTGTCAGTACCAGTACCAGGGTGTGTCAGTACCAGTACCAGGGTGTGTCATGGTATGGGGGTGTGTCAGTACCAGTACCAGGGTGTGTCATGGTATGGGGTTGTGTCAGTACCAGGGTGTGTCATGGTATGGGGGTGTGTCAGTACCAGGGTGTGTCATGGTTTGGGGTGTGTCAGTACCAGGGTGTGTCATGGTATGGGGGTGTGTCAGTACCAGTACCAGGGTGTGTCATGGTATGGGGTGTGATTCACTGTGTGGAATTAACAAACCACTCTGGACAGGTTGCCAGACACACCTAAACAAACACATACCTGTGTACCTTATACCTTATACCTAGGGTACCCCTTTACCCCCAGGACATGGGGAGAACATGCAAATTCCTCCCGGTAATCAAACCCAGGACCCTCCAGAAGCCGTCCCACAGTGGAAATCAAGTCAGTATATGTGCAGTCACATGAATCCAGTCATGCCCATATATGGTAAAGGTAAATTCACTCTGCTCCCTCGGAACGCTGTGACATCACAATGTGGACCTGTGCTCTTCAGGAGCAGCATTTAGATTTTCTCCTCATTTACGATGGCTGCTTCTCTGAGACAGAGGTTTCTGCGTGTGCTGTGTTGCGGGGCGCCTCCCCGGGCGTCCTCCGGGGGCGACCCGGGTCACGGGGGCGGTGCGGAGGCCGAGGAAGCGCTCCTGATGGAGGGGTTTCTGTTTAAGAGGACCAGGAGTGTGTTTAAAACCTGGAACAGGTCTGTACACTGATGCTTAGTCTATATATTAGGAATTATATATCTATACACTCAACATTATATATATACACTATTATATTTATACACTTAATATTATATACATAGACACACATTATATCTATAAACTCAATATTATATATATACACTCAATATTATATATATATATACACGATGTGTTTGATCTCTGCAGGCGGTGGTTCATCATACAGAACAATCAGCTTCTCTACAAGAAGAGGTTTAAGGTAGGTCACATGACTTCATATGATCCAAATCAGCTCTTTCCTGGACTCTGTGAAATACCCATAATGTACCGCGGCCGTACGCCCCTCATCATTCGGGCGCATTACAGCAGAAGTCGACTTCTGTGCCGGGCTGTGTCCCAAACCACCCCCGTCATGTTTACGTCTGGGATGATTTCACCGGCGTTTATATCATCAACTGTATAAATAAGAAGGTTTTATGTTCTATTCCCCCAGCGTGACTTCATGGTGCTGGCTGAAGACCTGCAGCGCTGTTCGGTCCAGAGCTGCGAGGACGCCGGGCGACGCTTCTGCTTCCGGGTGGTCACGCCCACAAGGTAAGTCCAGATCTATAATCACAGATAGATAGACAGATAGACAGATAATCAATAGACAGACAGACAGATGATCAATAGACAGACAGATAGATGATCAATAGACAGATAGATAGGCAGACAGACAGATAGATGATCAATAGACAGACAGACAGATAACCAATAGACAGACAGATGATCAATAGACAGACAGACAGATGATCAATAGATAGATAGATAGGCAGACAGACAGATAGATGATCAATAGACAGACAGACAGATAACCAATAGACAGACAGATGATCAATAGACAGACACAGATGATCAATAGACAGATAGACACATATTAGACATACAAATAGTCAGACAGACAAATAGACAGAGAGACAGCCAGATAGATGATCAATACACAGACAATAGATATATAGACAAGATAATTGATAGATAGACAGACAGACAGACAGATGACCAATAAACAGACAGACAGATAGATGCTAGATAGACAGATGGATAGACTGATAGACAAGAAGACAGATTATAGATAAATAGATACAGTGGGGCCAAAAAGTATTTAGTCAGCCACTGATTGTGCAGGTTCTCCTACTTAGAAAGATGAGAGAGGTCTGTAATTTTCATCATAGCTACACTTCAACTATGACAGACAAAATGAGAAAAAAAAATCCAGGAAATCACATTGTAGGATTTTTAAAGAATTTATTTGTAAATTATGGTGGAAAATAAGTATTTGGTCAAAAACAAACAAGCAAGATTTCTGGCTCGCACAGGCCTGTAACTTCTTCTTTAAGAAGCTCTTCTGTCCTCCACTCGTTACCTGTATTAATGGCACCTGTTTGACCTTGTTATCTGTATAAAATACACCTGTACACAGCCTCAAACAGTCAGACTCCAAACTCAACCATGGCCAAGACCAAAGAAAATTGTAGACCTGCACCAGGCTGGGAAGAGTGAATCTACAATAGGCAAGCAGGTTGGTGTGAATAAATCAACTGTGGGAGCAATTGTAAGAAAATGGAAGACATACAAGACCATTGATAATCTTCCTCGATCTGGGGCTCATCCCGTGGGGTCAAAATAATCATGAGAACGGTGAGCAAAAATGCCAGAACTACACGGAGGGACCTGATGAATGACCTGCAGAGAGCTGGGACCAAAGTAACAAAGGCTACCATCAGTAACACACTACGTCGAGAAGTACTCAAATCCTGCAGTTTCAGGCGTGTCCCCCTGCTTAAGCCAGTACATGTCCAGGCCCGTCTGAAGTTTGCCAGAGAGCATTTGGATGATCCAGAAGAGGATTGGGAGAATATCATGTGGTCAGATGAAACCAAAATGGAACTTTTTGGTAAAAACTCAACTCGTCGTGTTTGGAGGAAGCAGAATCCTGAGTTGCACCATACCTACTGTGAAGCATGGGGGTGGAAACATCATGCTTTGGGGCTGTTTTTCTGCAAAGGGGACAGGACGACTGATCCGTGTTAAGGGAAGAATGAACGGGGCCATGTATCGTGAGATTTTAAGCCAAAACCTCCTTCCATCAGTGAGAGCGTTGAAGATGGAATGTAGCTGGGTCTTCCAGCATGACAATGATCCCAAACACAGCGCTCGGGCAACGAAGGAGTGGCTCCGTAAAAAGCATTTCAAGGTCCTGAAGTGGCCTAGCCCGTCTCCAGACCTCAACCCCATAGAAAATTTGTGGAGGGAGTTTAAAGTCTGTGTTGCCCCAAAACATCACTGCTCTAGAGGAGATCTGCATGGAGGAATGGGCCAAAATAGCAGCTACAGTGTGTGCAAACCTGGTGAAGACTTACAGGAAACGTTTGGCCTCTGTCATTGCCAACAAAGGTTATGTTACAAAGTATTGAGTTGAACTTTTGTTATTGACCAAATACTTATTTTCCACCATAATTTACAAATAAATTCTTTAAAAATCCTACAATGTGATTTCCTGGATTTTTTTTTTCTCATTTTGTCTCTCATAGTTGAAGTGTAGCTATGATGAAAATTACAGACCTCTCTCATCTTTCTAAGTAGGAGAACCTGCACAATCAGTGGCTGAGTAAATACTATTTGGCCCCACTGTAATTGATAGACAGACAGACAGACAGACAAATATTAGCCAGACAAATAGATAGTCAGACAGACAGATAGATAGATAGACAGACAGCTAGATAGATGATCAATAGACAAACAGACAGATGTTCAATAAACAGACAGACAGATTCTAGATAGACATATGAATAGACAGATAGACAAGAAGATAATTGATAGACAGACAGATAGATTATCAAAAGACAGATCAATAGACAGACTATTTATCTATCTTTCTATCCATCTGTCTGTCTCAATGTCTGTCTATCTATCTGTTTATCTATCTACTCAATCTGTCTGTCTGTCTGCATCCTATATAATCTGTATCTATCACCGTGTGTGTACAGGAGCTGTACGTTCCAGGCCGACTGTGAGGCAGGTAGACGGGCGTGGATCAGCGCCATTCAGAACCTGACTGAGAGAAAAGAAGGAACAGTCAAGAGCGAGGTGAATTATCATCACCACTATACTCCGGGAGGGGAGGGGTTCGGTTCTCGGCTCTGTAACACCAGTTTAATGCGTCTGAATCAGGAGGAATCAGACGGGTACGAGGACGATTCGAAATCAGACTCCAGTAAGACGTTAGTGGACGGGGAGATTCAGTTGGAGGACTCAGACTCGAGCGAGCAGACAGACTCCCAGGGACCGCGGGCGTCTTCTAAAGCTCCAGGTAACCTTAACACCACCACATTCAAGTCCGACACTATTGAACTGTAGTGACTATGTAATTAACCCTTGGGCTTCATAGGTGGGATCAGTTCTGGAGAAGTCGTCTGCGATGCTCCCGAGAACAAGAGTGAGTATGCCGAACCTTTATTTGGACCCTTATTTTTGGTCTACATGAGCCCATGAAGCATCATTGGTGATACTTGTGTTGAAGATGCTGAAGGAGAACCTGCTGAGGAAGAACCTGCTGAAGGAGATCCCGGTGAAGGAGAAACCACTAAAGAAGAAACCACTAAAGGAGAAACCGGTGAAGGAGAACTCGGTGAAGGAGAACCTAGTGAAGGAAAAACCACTAAAGGAGAAACCGGTGAAGGAGAACCCGCTGAAGAAGAACCTGGTGAAGGAGAAACCGCTAAAGAAGAAACCACTAAAGGAGAAACCGGTGAAGGAGAACCCGGTGAAGGAGAACCCGGTGAAGGAAAAACCACTAAAGGAGAAACCGCTAAAGGAGAACCTGCTGAAGGAGAACCCGGTGAAGGAAAGACCGCTAAGGAAGAAACCACTAAAGGAGAAACCGGTGAAAGAGAACCCGCTAAAGGAGAACCTGCTGAAGGAGAAACCACCGATGGAGGACGTCAAGAGGAGGTGACGACCGACACGAACCCGAACAGCTTTGAGAGCCAATACACTGTTGGAGAGCTGCTGGGAAAGGGAGGCTGCGGTTCGGTCTACGAAGGCATCCATAAGGTGGACGGGAACCAGGTGAGTATCAGTTTGCTGTGTTGATCCTCCCCTTGGTCCTCCTATGGCTGCAGATACTTGTGACGACCTATCAGGACTCAGTGGGATGGATGGGATCTTCCAGCATGGCTAGAAGAGCATGACCCAGGCCCAGGCCCTCTAATTCCACAGACTTGAACCCACCTCGAATTGTCGTGTTGGCTCAATGGATCCTCCCCTGGGTCCTCCTATGTCTCCAGATACCTGCAACGACCTTCCAGGACCTTATTGGGTCACGGGGACTTCCGAGTACCACCCTGGCCCCCTGAATTCCCTTTGGTCCCAGACTTGAACCCAATTGAGCATCTATGGGACCTCCTTGATGGTCGTGTTGGCTCTACGGATCCTCCCCTGGATCCTCCTTTTGCTCCAGATACCTGTGACAACCTTCCAGGACCTTATAGGGTCACGGGGGCTTCCGAGTACCCTTCCCCCTGAATTCCCTTTGTTCCAATCTACAGATCCTCCCCAGGATCCTCCCTACAACCTACCGGGACATTATTCAGACAAACTGGGGATGCACACTAAGAAGATCTGAGTCCCTGATACCGGATACCACGGGATGCCTTTGGATGTCTCGTGGAGTCCACGTGTCGGTGGTCCGAGTTACTCCTGAAGAAGGTCTCATTTCGTGAGCTGGCTTCCCAGACTTGAACCCTAAGGAGCGCCTTGAGCAAATGCAGTCAGCACGGCTCCAGACACCCATGGCGACCTACTAGGACCTTATCGAGTCTCTCCCAACCCTTGTATTAAAAATCTACTAATGATCGTTTACTTGTGTGTGTTTAGGTTGCCATCAAATACGTGGTGAAGGATGAGGACCTCAGATTTACCAGGATTGTAAGTGACTTTACCTTTCAGATGAAGTAAATACCGTATAGACTGGATATACATTAAATCATTTGTTCTTGTCTCTTCTACCATCAGCCCGGCGAGACAGAGTTGCTCCCCGTCGAGGTGGCCCTGATGCGCATGGTGTCCAGGCCGCCCGCCAACCCGTACGTGCTGAAGCTCCTGGAGTGGTTCGACACGCCCGAGCGCTGCATCCTGATCCTGGAGCGGCCCGTCCCCTGCGTAGACCTCTACCAGCTGATGCGCAAGAAGGGTAGGCTGAGGATGCAGTTTGCCCGGCATGTAATGCGGCAGGTTGTCCTGGCGGTGCTCCACTGCCGGGATCGCGGTGTCTTGCACAGGGACATTAAGCGCCAGAATGTCCTTCTGAACACGGAGACGCTGGAGGTGAAGCTGATCGACTTCGGATGCGGCGACCTGTTGAGGGACACTCCGTACTACACATTTTCAGGTAACTGTGCACCAATGAGGGACGGGTACTTTGGTTTGGACTTTGGGTACTAGTTTGTCTTCTTTGTTCGTGTAGGCACGTGGGAATACTCACCACCCGAGTGGATAACCAAGCAGAAGTACTATGGCTGCCCTGCGACCGTCTGGAGTCTGGGCGTACTGCTGTTTGTCTTGGTTTGTGGACGCCTGCCATTTCGGTCTAGGAAGGAGATCACCAAAGGGCGTCTAGTGTTCAAACCTGGTGTGTCTAATGGTAAGGAAATATATACATTAAGACCTACAATTACAGACAGGTGAAGTGACTATCAAGGAGCGAATCGTGATGGATAGATGACTGGGTCTGAGCATCTCCAAATCTGCAGCTCTTGTGGGGTGGTCCAGGGAGGGTAGAGTGGTAAACCAGTGACAGGGTCATGGGCAGCCAAGGCTCGCTGATGCATGTGTGGCCCGATCCAGCAGAAGAGCTCCTGTAGCTCAAAGGTAGCAGCAGACCAGTAAGGATGCCCATGGTGACCCCTGTCCACGTCGCTCACCTGGGGGAACACATGGCACCAGGATGCACTATGGGAAGAAGTTCTGCCAACATTCTGCTGGGAAACTTTGGGTTGGGTCACTCTGACACGTAGCTCCTGACACGTAGCTCCTGACACGTAGCTCTGACACGTAGCATTTGAGGACCATGTCCACTCTTCCATGGATTCCCCAGATCTCGATTCAACCGAGCGTCCGTGGGATGTGCTGGACAAACGAGTCCGATCAATGGAGGCCACGTTATTAGGAAGGTGGTCATAATGTTATGCCTGATCGGTGTATCTTCTTCAGATCTAAACACCGTATAATTTAAATCTGCATTGTCGCACTCGCCAGCCTGCTGCCATCTGATCGAACAATGCCTCAAGAAGAAGCCCAGCAAGCGTCTCACCCTCGGGCAGATCCTCCTGCATGGGTGGTTTGATGAGTAACCGGAAGACTAGGTCCAGACGGTGTAGATCTTTACACTCATACTGGCGGCTGCAAAAAAGAGGGTAACACGGCAGAAAAACACGTATCAAATAATTCAAGTGATGTACGAATGATTTAATAACGTCTTGAGCGTTTCTCTCCTAGGATCTGCGCGTCTTCCAGCAAAGGTACGACCGGCTGATACAGATGCTGGAGAATCGTACTAATCGGATGTGGGCCAAAGTGGAGCTGGCGCAGATCGGGGTGAGTTTGACTCAGTCTGAAACTGGCACTATATTTACTACTATATGTGTCGACTGCCGGATGCCACCCATGCGGTTACCCATAGCGACTACGCCATCAGTCAGAACCACAGTCCTACCGTTCTAATAGAAAATCTATTTTCCTTTTACTCACAGATCCAGCACGTTAACTTTATAGACATCGTCTTTGAGCTGGTGCTGCTGGGAATTCTGGGAAGAGCGAGGGTGCATCAGATCATCTCAGTAAGAGAGTCTGTGCTCTATAGAGTCTAAAATTAATCTGTGCTGCCCTACAAGTGTAGTTAAACACACCATTGTTTAGTTGACGCAGTACCGGAGACGAAGGCTCTTTCTGGACCGGCTGATTGCTCTCATCTATTCGTGTGTTACGCCCAGATAGACTGAACGTGTTATTTATTCCATCTTCAGGTGTGTGTTCTTTACACCATGAATGATCTTGAATAGAACTGTCTGCTAGTAATCTGTTATTTCTTCTGTTTCTCTCTCAGACTGAGATGCTGAGCTTCCTGGATGAAATCTTCACTCTGGACGAGTCTTTGTATGCAGAACCTGAAGCCCTGGCTGCTGCACTGGAGACGCTTTTATGGCAGAGCCTCCAACGGTTTCATGAAAGGCTGGAAACAGAGGACATCTAAAGGCCAACCTTGATTAGAACCTTTATTTAACTGTCAGGGATGCATGTCTGGTGGTTGACGTGTTTTTAATGTTTGTTCACAGTTTGTGTACTTGTGGAGGTGCGTCAGGACCCAAGACATCGGCGACGTGTGAAGATACCACCGATGTGGAAGCATGTATTAGGATCTCTGAGAGACCTGCTGCCTTTAAGACGATGTCTTTACATCAGGACAACGCCCGGATGACTTTGTGGACCAGATCCAGATGTGTAAAAAGCTGATGTTCTGTAAAAATTTAATAAAGAAAGAAGAAACTGTGAGTCATTCATTCTCTAGCGTCTTTATTCTCCAAAATAAAAGATTTCCAATGATTTCACTGATTGCTATATAAAGTTGGGACGGAGGCAGAATAAGAGTAAAAGGTTTATAGAAGATTACAGTTACAGTTGCTCTCCATGCTGCTCTTTATTTTGAGGGAATTTGAGTTGTGAGATTTGGGAACAAACTGGGAACTGGAATGTGGACACAATACAGAGGAAGTAAAGGTGTCACAGACACTTAAGGAAAAGAAGCTCTACAAGGCAAAGAACCAATTCGCTCAGGGACCGAACAGTGACAACTCACCAATGGTGTGGCTTGAACCAGCAACCTTTTGATTGCTAGCCCAGTACCTTAACCACTAATACCAAGTTCACACTACACGACTGTGTTCAGATCTTTGTTCAGTTCACACTACACAGTGGACAGTGAGTGTAGAAACAAGTAGGTGGTTTTAATGTTATGGATGATCAGTGTAGTCTATTTAATCAGCTCCGCTTACCATATAGGAGCACTTTGTAGTTCTACAATTACTGACTGTAGTCCATCTATTTCTCTACCTGCTTTTACTCTGTTTTTCAATGGTCACATTGTTTAGGTGGTGGATCATTCTCAGAACTGCAGTGACACTGACATGGTGTGTTAGTGTGGAACAATTTACAATAGTGTGAAAGAATAAAGAAAATGAAAAGTGAGTGAGGTAAAACTGATAATCAGGTAGTATAGAGTCTGTAGCGTTTACCTCAGCTGCTCCAGGACGCGTCTCAATTTGTTAATGCTTTGTGAAAGCCTTTATAAAATGCTGATGTGAGTTATTTCTCCTGTTAAAAAAATTAAATTGAATTAAAGTTTAGTGTAGAATTATGTACAAAGATCTACAGAGTCTAGATGAACTGGCCGGTTAGCTCAGTTGGTTAGAGCGTGGTGCTAATAACGCCAGGGTTTGATCCTCGTACGGGCCACACCCACTTTAACCATTAAAGGTAGCATGGTTGAGAGAGAGTCAGGTGAGCATGTGCTGAGTATCAGGACTTTCTAACCTGAGTAATTTAATCACTGAAAGTAAGAATACCACCCTGTTCTTCTGCCATCTTTAATTCTGGCTTCATTTCACCTAATGATCGTGGCATGACCTTTATAAATGCTTGCAATCAATTTTGTTAATGGCAAAAATAAATAAAAAGAGAACTGCTGTGTAATTTAGTGAATTCTTGCACTGCACATGGCAGAAGACTAAAAGAAATTGAGACCGTGTAGAATAAAAGTATTAGGAAAGTATGAGGTTAAAAGCATCAGCTTTTATTTATTCTTAAAAGAAAAATACATGAACCTCAGTCATCTCACATGAAGATCTGTTCTGCTCAACAACAGTAAAGCTCTCCATCGTTTCTGTGTGGCAGCACCATAACTGAAGGGCTGTCAGTGTATCAGGTATGTGGGTACATGCCCTGCCCATGAAGACCAGCCGGTTAACTCAGTTGGTTAGAGCGTGGTGCTAATAGCACCAAGGTCATGGGTTTGATCCCCATACGGGCCACTATCCCTTTTGCACTTAAACTAACAAGCAAGTGAGTCTTCTCTAACTAGCAGGTCCTATTGACCTGGGCTTCAAACGTTGTCTCTGACAAGTGTGAGATCTTTTTAATGCCCCTCTCATTCAAGTCAGAAACATGCCATTATTTCAATTTGCCAAACTTAATTAACCCTCTGTAAATGTTTGCAAGTCATGTGACTTTTGTGTCCAATGAAAAAGCAGTGCTTGTGTCTCTGTGGTGCAATCGGTTAGCGCGTTCGGCTGTTAACCGAAAGGTTGGTGGTTCGAGCCCACCCAGGGACGAGTGCCTTTTATTGCACAACCTGCCTGTTGATCAAACGGATATGAGACACAAGAACAATGTGTAGTCCCACAGAATAGTGGAAATAAGTAACTGAAAAACATCCAGTAAACAACAGTCCTACGAGCACAAAAAACCACCTGATAAGTCACCGGAGACCGGCTGTCCAAAGTGGAAGAACGTCCTTTTGGTTTCAGTAGATGTTAAATGAAGATACTCGCCCAACGTGGGGCTCGAAGCCACGACCTTGAGATTAAGAGTCTCATGCTCTACCGACTGAGCTAGCCGGGCTTAAGCAGTATGTCAGAACAGACAGCTCATCAGTCAGACCATCAGAGAGATGTAGGTTTAATAGTGTTATTTTAAATAAACAAAAATAAATGAAATAAAACAATTTTACTTTCAAAGAATGTGCACAGTGAAATACACTGAAAACCTCAAAAGGTCGTCCTAACATGAGTGTGTTTCAGTGCTGTTTAATACAAATAAATAAAATATATAAGCACTGCAGGACGGATCAGCTGCATTCATCTTCCCCTCTATCAGGACTGCCACCACCATGCTTCACATTAGGTGCAGCATTAGCCGGGTGCCTGGTCTCCACCAGACATAATGTGTTTCTCGTGGTCCGAGAGACCTCTAGGTGCATTTTAGCACCTAGTTCAAATGGTTGATCTTCTGGAAGGTTCTCACGTCTCCACAAGGATACGCCGGAGGTTCCTGCTCACCTCCCGGCCAGGCCAGACTTCTTCCATTTATGGATGTTGGTGGTCTGTACCCTTGCCCAGATCTATGCCTCTAAGGTCTGCAGACGATTCCTTTGACCCCATGGCCACTGTGGACTGTGGGACCTCGTATAAGCAGGTGTCTGCAATCCCCAATCGTATCCAATCAAACCAATTGACCACAGGTGGCCTCCAGTTAAATTGGAGATGCATCTCAAGCGGTATCATACCCGTCTTTTGGGTGTCCTATCAAAGTCTGTGCACACAGACGCCTAAAAACATGCTAATAACACACAGACAACGGTACAGTTCACGTCTTTATTGAACAATTTATTTATTTAATAAACAAAGAAGCTGCTGGTAACTGTAAGAAGAATCTCCTCATCTTCCGGATCGAGATGCTCGTTGACCTGCGGACTACCGTTACGCTATCGTGACGTCCTGGAGGTCCGGTGAGGTCCTGTGAGGTCCTGTGAATAGAGACTTAAACCTTGCATAGATATCAAACCTTCATCATCTCCTACTCACCCAGAAAGACCTCCCAGAGCTCTCGAACCTTCTTATTCCTGGAAAAAAGCTCAAATCTTAAAAGGTTTGATTGTTTTTACCGTTAGCAGAAGCCTTCAGAAACCTGTATGGTTAAAAGTCTGGACCTATTTTTTGGGTTACTCATGGAACCACACGTCAGTGTTCATTTTGACAGCAAATTTTGATTTAGTTTTAGTCATAGTCTTTTGACTAAAATGTAATTTAGTTTCAGTCATAATTTAGTCATCTGAATTGTTTTAGTTTTAGTCTAGTTTTAGTTTCAGTCGACTAAAATAGGGCTGGGCGATTTTGCCAAATAAAAAAATCTCTATTATTTTAAAATGATAACCGATTGTTGATTACGATTTAGTTTTTTTTTTGTTCTTGTATAATGCAATTGAAACAAGACTCAAATTTTTTTTTTTTTGCATTGTAATTTAAAAGACTGCAGAAGTGCAAAAATAGTAACAGCACCACCTATAATTATCCTTTCAAGGGACTCAAACTTATAACAAAAACAATATCACAATAATTAACAATAATTAAAACAAAATAGAAATCTTAATTATCTATATCCTTTATAAGAATATCTCACAAACAACTCTTATTTTAAATAATGTGCAGCAGAGCCTCCTTACATTAGGAAAAGAACTACAAAAAGTTCTTTACAGGTTTCTTAAAAGGAACACGAGCCTGTACTGTACTGTTTCCACCACTGAGTGAGTCTGTATCAGTAGCTACACTGGGGGGGCATCAAGTAATCACTCAGCTCAGCTTTGATTTTGTCCTCTTGTTATTGGGGGTGGATGGAGGGGGCACGGTCTGCTTCTAACTATATGGACTACAATTCCCATGCTCCCCCGGACTGTCACGTGACTCTCATGTCCCGGTCAGCCAATCCTGATCGCGCTCACCGTCTCCGGAGTTTTGATTCAGTTCAGAGGTGTTTGATTCAGTGAATCTTAATTAAACTCTTCTGTTTGTGTCTTGTTTTGCCGATCGTGTTTGCGCTCCTTATTTCTGAATCTAACCGTTACCGTGTATAGTCCTTGTTGTCCTCCGTTTACTGTTTAGTTTATCCGCTGGTTTTGCACTCTACATGATTTTGTACACTGTTTTCACCCTTTTGATATTAAACTTTCCCTGATTTATGTTCTGTGAGTGTCTGGTCAGTTTCTGCCTCGTGACATGTTGGTATTTTAATTAAAATATAAAGTATGTAAACAATCGCAATTGTCACATTTCTAACATCGGGTGTAAACGTTCATGCGAATTAACCGAATTAATCGTGAAAATCTGCCAGCCCTAGACTAAAATATATATAAAGGGTGTAAAATGTAAATGCTTTTTAATCAGTTCACTTCAATTATTTAAGTAATTATGCACACTTACACAAAATGAAACATTTTTAACCAGTTATGGAATATTATTAATGTTTGAATGTGCAATACACACAAAAACAGATGTAACTTATTTCAAACAACATCTTTATTTACCTGACCTTGCTTATTGAGCATAACAATAACAAAATATTAATGACCAGTAGGCCTGCTCTGCCTGAAAAATATATGCATTGTTCATAACAAATTGCATATTACATTCTTTATAAAACTGGGTACCGTAAAAGCAGCAGTGCCATTATGTTGCCATTATACTGCCAGCAGTGCCAGATGTGGTTTCAGATTTGTTGTGTTTTTACCCGAGATCGTCGCCCCAGATGGTGTACACATCGTCTTGTTTTTCACGACGTGAAATGAGAAACGTGAAATGTGTCCATATATATCGTCTCTGCACTTTCTCCCTGTTGACATTGTGGAGTTAACCTAGTTCCATGAGTAACGACAGTTCATAGGCTAGTCTGGTCTTCCCGGGTTTAGATCAAATTTGTGCGAGTGTGGTCTTACAGCGGTACTGCAAAAGAAATTAGTACTGATAGGATGGCTACCCGGCTTGTCCCGCCTCTCCACATACGCTAAAGTAGTTATGATTGGATCTCTCCCTAACTCTCCAAAACTAAATCAGTTCTGATTGGATGTCGTCCCTGCCAAACATTTTTGTCTCGTTTTTATTTGTTGACGAAAATGTCAATTACACAAAATGAGTCTGAGACCATGATTTATGGTGGGCTGGCTGGTACATGTATGAATTATCTACCCTTGTGTTAAAACTTATTCCACATGCTTATAGTTGTAGCAACTAGTGAAAATGCTTCTATCTTGCATTTCTGCAAAGTAAAAAGGATTTCCATTCTTCATGATTCAGCTTTTACTGATTTATAATGAAGAACAGCGTATTAGATCCAGAAAAAATGCATTTCCTCTAGTAATACTGTTTAAAGCTTACAACAGACATGTTTATATTTGTTTTAAAGCTACGGTCAGTCAGTAGCCAGTTTTTTAAATGACTGAAAAATTTGCCATTGACCCCTTTGGGTACAAAACAAAAATGTTCAAATTTTTCTGGTAAATAGGGTTAGTAGTTCTACAACACTAGCTTTAGTTACAACAGTGTTTAGGTGTAATAAGTCAAATGAGATGGTTTTTTTAATCTGCATCCTTTATTTTTTTTTTATTTAGCAACATACAGAGATGTATAACAAGAAAAAGTTCTGAATGATACTAAAGTAAAGTGGCAAAAGGGAACATGAAACATTTTAAACTCATCAGTTTTGGTCTACTGTAATGTTTTTATAAAGCTATAAAACTACTTCCACTGACCAAAGTACACAGATCTCACACTTCTCAGAGACAATGTTTGAAGCCCAGGTTAATAAGACCTGCTAGTTAGAGAAGGCTCACTTGTTAGTTAGTTTAAGTCTAAAACTGGGTGTGGCCCGTACGGGGATCGAATCGAATACATACATGTATATATGAATACTATTTGAAAACTACTATATATGACACTATTTGAAAACTGGCGCACAAACTATTGTTTGACCATGCTGGCTAGCAAGAGACAGAATCATAGATTAGTTGGGGGTGGGTTGAATAGTGTGTTATCTGCAAGCATATGCATGACAAAAGAGGACTGATAGTGCTCTAATGGTTATGTAGAAGGAGGGGGTATGTCCTGAGGATCTCAGATTTTCAGTCAAGCTAGTGTTAAGAAGGTAAATAATCATGGAATGTCATGAAAGATGTTGGTTGTTCCCAGTCAGCTGTGTCTAAAATATGGACTGAGTACAAACTAAATGGGAAGGTTGTAAAAGGGAAGCATACTGGTAGACCAAGGAAGGCATCAAAGCGTCAAAATGAGAATGAGAAACAGGTGGGCGGAAAGTGGACTCAATGTCTGTGACCGAACTGTAAGAAATCACCTAAAAGAAATGGGCTTTACATAAAGAAAAGCCAAACAAAAGCCATCATTAACACCTAAACAGAAAAGAACAAGGTTAAAGTGGGCTAAAGAAAAGCAATCATGGACTGTGGGTGACTGGATGAAAGTGATCTTCAGTGATGAATCGTGAATCTGCATTGGGCGAGGTGATGATGCTGGAACTTTTGTTTGGTGTCTGTCCAATGAAATGTATGAAGATAACTGCATGTAAAGTTCCACAGTGGTTGATGATATGGGCCTGCATGTCAGGTAAATGCACAGGGGAGATGGCAGTGTTCAATAAATGCCAAAGTCCATATTGAAATTTTGGACACTTTTCAGTTAAAAGGATGTTTGGTGATAATGATAATGCATCTTGCCATAGGACAAAGGACGTGAAAACTTTCCTTCAAGAAAACATATAATGTCAATGGCACGGCCTGCAAATAGTCCGGATCTCAATCCAGTTGAACATCTCTGGTGGAAATTGAAGAAGATGGTCAATGACAAGGCTCAAACCTGCAAAGCTGATCTTGCAACAGCAATAAGAGACAGTTGGAGGCAGATTGATGAAGAATACTGTTTGTCATTAGTTAACTCCATGCTTCAGAGAGTTCAAACCGTTATGAAAGCCAGAGGTGGTGCAACAAAGTACTAATGGAGTCATTACAGAGACGCACTTATAATTTAATGGGACTCCTGCACCTTTAAGCAGCGACTGCTGACGTCATAGTCACTGCAAATAACTTTGACCTTGGCTAGAAGCCATGTCACTTTTACGGCAAAAAGAACGCGGGGTAGCGTAGTCAGTAATGTAAATAATAATAATAAATACAAATAATTATCTTGCAATATAATACAGAAGCATCGTAGTGACAGTAGTGACGTTTATATTCTCAGTTGTTTGTAAATGTTTAGCGATTATATTACAGTGTTTAAGTTACAAATTTACCGTAATTCCATAATTAAATACGTTTGTTATCGCTACTATAGCAATTAGTATCTTTACACACAATGCTAACTCGTTAGCACTATTTTACGTTTGGTTACATCTCATATTGTACCAGATGTAACACTGTAACTACAGCTATATGCATGTACTGTATTAAGTTTTTTATTGTTTTTATTATGTAGTTTTACTCCATTCTGATACACACAGTGTATCATACAGCTAGAAAGCAAATAAAACCGACATAACTGTGTTCTGGAGGGAGTTGTCTGTCTAGTCTGTCTTAAAATACACTGTAAAATCCTACATAAACTGCATCTCCCAAAATGCATGCTGATTTTGTGACCCACAAAGTGACCCCATCCCGCCAGTAGATGATGTTTAAACATAATCCCAACATGTACAAGAAGAGAAAATTAAGCAGAATAAAAAAATTTAATGAAAGTGAATACAAGTTTGTGCTTTAGGAAGAGAAACCGGTGCATCTCTTGTGTTATGAGGCCATGTCTGTGGTAGAGGAGGACAATATAAATGTAGATAGACATTATAAATATACTGTATAAATTTGACAATTTGACACCAAACACAGAATTCAGCCTCCAAGAAAAACAGCAGACTGCACTCACAGCAGGATAAATTACAATTGACCCTTTCAGGGCCACCATAATGCTGATGTGGCCCTTGGTGAAAATAAGTTTGACACCCCTGCACTATAAGGTGGGATAATTAAACGTAAATGTGAGTATTTCTTTTAACAAGGGAGCCTATAGATAAACACAAAGAACAAAGACTCATGATGATAGAACAATGCAACACAGCCCTCCATTCACACCTTCTCATGTACATTCTGGTTGAGGACGGTTCATTATTTGCTAAGTGGAAATCATCTAAAGACTAGAATTTTGGAGTGTAGATCTAGAAGTGTTAAAGTAAGAGGCTATTCATTTATGAAAACTTAGCATTTATAATATAAAGAATTCTTGCAAACACCATAAAGACCAGGGTAAAATTCTTTCACTTGAAAGTAAAAGTTGTTCTGTGTTTATTAAAGTAGATTAAACTTGAATAAAGAACAAAAACAGATTCAGATCTGAGGTTGGTACATTACACCACATTACATTTGATGATTAATAATCATATTCATACCATCATGTACATTCGAAAACAGTTCTAGTGGATATTAGTAGAAAAAGAAAGTACACATAGCTTTTTCTGTACATGTAGTAGTGGAAAATCATTTTATTTTCTCCTCTGAATGCGCTGGTGTTTTTCAAGACGACTTCAGTCACAAAATCATAACTTCTGTGTGACCGTACTGGTGTCTATTAAAAATGCTGCTTCCAGTAAAACTTCATCTGCACTATAAGCAGCAATATAGGTCATCCTCTTATGTGAATGCGCTGGTGTGGTGTACCTAAAGGATATTCCTTTCACTAAAGTTCTTTTCAGACAGGGAACAGTGATGCGAACTCTCTCCTGTGTGAATGCGCTGGTGTTGTTGGAGAACACAATGTGCAATAAAATACTTCCCACACTCTTAACAGTGATGTAGTTTTTCTATGTGAATATGCTGATGCCGTTTGAGCAGTGATACGGTTTCTCTCCTGTGTGAATACGCTGGTGTTTTTGGAGGTTAACCTGTTGAGCAAAACTCTTTCCACACTCTGAGCAGTGATACGGTTTCTCTCCTGTGTGAACACGCTGGTGTACTTTTAGGGCACTACTTTGAGTAAAATTCTTTCCACACTCAGTGCAGTTATGCGGTTTCTCTCCTGTGTGAATACGCTGGTGGTTTTGAAGGGTACTATGTTCAGCAAAACTCTTTCTACACTCTGAGCAGTAATATGATTTCTCTCCTGTGTGAATACGCTGGTGTTTTTGAAGGTTACCCTGTTGAGCAAAACTTTTTCCACACTCTGAGCAGTGATACGGTTTCTCTCCTGTGTGAATACGCTGGTGTTTTTGAAGGTTACCCTGTTGAGCAAAACTCTTTCCACAATCTGAGCAGTGATATGGCTTCTCTCCTGTGTGAATGCGCTGGTGTTTTTGGAGCGTATTCTGTTGAGAAAAACTGCTTCCACACTCTAAGCAGTGATATGGCTTCTCTCCTGTATGAATGCGCTGGTGTTTTTGAAGGGTACCCTGTTGAGCAAAACTCTTCCCACACTCTGAGCAGTGATATGGCTTCTCTCCTGTGTGAATGCGCTGGTGTCGTTGGAGATGACTCTGCGTAGTAAAACTCTTCCCACACTCTGAGCAGTGATATGGCTTCTCTCCTGTGTGAATACGCTGGTGTTGTTGGAGATTACTCTGCGTAGTAAAACTCTTCACACACTCTGAGCAGTGATGAAAGTTCTTCATGTTTATGCTTTGATAAGACTGTAGAAACTGTTTCCTTGGAAAGCAACAGAAACTAAGAAACAAGTCGATTAATTAGAATTACTTTTACTACATTAATACCACAATAATATTAAACTCTTCACCTAGTAATAAAAACATTAAATTCACTTCACGTCTAAGTGAGAATCTGAATTCAAAGAACATCAGGATAAAATACTTATAAATACTGCAGATATTAATAATTAAATAACTATAAATAACTTGATATAAATAAAGATATAAGAGATCTGACTTTCTCAACATCAGTCCTGCACCAAGCAAATCTAATCCAGTTCATGACAGGACTAATAATTAGCTCACAAGTGTAAATCTTTGGTGTGCTGGGAGTAAAAAAGGCTTCATAAATCACCACAATTATGAGCATAAAGCTATTTTAAACAGTCTGAATATATTAACCTGATAATATTAAATAACATCATAAAATAAAAACAACAACAAATGCAACATAAATGTAAAAGAAACAAACAAGAAAACCCTTTACCTTCCTGTTAGAATCCTGGCAGCCACTTTAACAAAGCTGGTGTCTCCAGCAGGTCGTTTCTAATGAAGAACGTGCAGAAGATCCTTCTTACCAAGTGACTCAGCTACAGGTCTAGAGTTTAGTCCTTAAATAGAGCTGAGGACAAAGACCCAAGACCAGTTCAAAACTCTGCATTGGTCAATCATCAGACAACCATTCACACCTTCTTGTGTGAAGTACTAGCTCATTATCTATGGAACGTGTGCAAATGAAGTAGATGGAGACACAAAGCATGATGGGTGAAGTCAAACTACACCTATTTATCTCAGCAGAGAAGTTATTTACATTTAATCCTAAACACAAACAAGGAATTGAAAGGCTATTCTGTAAAGTGAAATGACATGAACTTAGATAAAGCTTTTATGATAAGAATGTAAGTCATGTAAAATGCTGTATGTAAATTTGTGTGAATTAGTTTCTACTGTATATGAGGAACAATAAGAAAACTAGAAGAGGAAACACCCACCTATAGATTTATCTGTATTTATGGTGTAGAAATATTTACTCTGCACTTGTGTGTCTGTGAACTGTTTGATTTACTACTGCGGTCAAGCCTCCACTTCAAAATGCTCAGTCAAATCAGCTCCCACATTGTTTGTGAAGATGTGTGTATACTAAACATTACGGTAAAAGCGTCTGGCGGAACTATTTAGGATAGAATTTCAGGCTTTAAAATAAAAGGTTTGGTAATAACTGGACATTATGATTTTACTTTAAATTTAAAGTCAAATAAAACTTAATCTCTTATTGTTACTAAAAGGAATTCTCTTGTTTTCACAGAACAATTCCACTTCATAATGATAGTACACAACATGTAGGTTACAAATACATTCTAGAAATGTGACAATATAAAAGGCCTTTATTTTAAAGTTTAAGGGTACGAAAAAAAATAGGGTTTAAATCAGTGGTGGGCAATTAAATTTTCCAAGGGGCTACATAAGAAACTGGGACTGTTGTGGAGGGCCGGACCAATAAGGTGAACTTAATTCTAATATCTTTATCCAAAGTGATTTACAATACAGTTACAGTATACAGTCTGAGCAATTGAGGGTTATGGGTCTTGCTCAAGGGTCCAACAGCAGCAACCTGGCTGTGGTGGGGCTTGAACCAGCAACCTTCTAATTACTAGTCCACTAACCACTAGGCTACGACTGCTCACTCTTTATGAGAAGCAGTAGATTGTACAGTTCTTATAAGCTGTTAATGTTTAGATGTTACAATCAGAAAATTAGAAGTAGGCAGAGTAAAAATGTTCTTATATTTCTGTTTAGTATCGTAACAGCGATTTAGAGCCTAAATTCTGATCCTTAACCAGCATTACACCTGACTTCAGTTAATAAATACTTCAGAAGTTCATGTCTTGTTAAAAACTCCTTCTGTTCACATTATGGTGAAGCTGGAAACACTCACACACACGTAAATCAAAACTTACGGTAATTTAAAGATATAGCGTTCCCGTCAAAATCAATCCTGTTGTAATGCATGTTTGATGTACGTTTATTTACATCTAATTTTTAATTGCCACAAACCTCATGCGGGCCGGTTGGGGATGTCTCGCGGGCCGGATGTAAAATGACGATTATAAAATGACTAATAGTTTAATGATAAAATATTACTAGCTGTAATACCAATGTAAACAAAATACATCACAAAAAATGAAAAAAATACTGTAAAATGAAAGTATATTATTATTAATAATAAAAGATTCACTAGTAGTACTGATCGATCATTTGCCATTTCACCAATATCTGTGACACCCTGGATTCTGGGCTAGTTTCAGCTTCAGGGTTGATTTTAGACCAGACATTAGGCTGAACCTGGCAACTCTCGCGATTTTCAAATTGGGTTACTTTCCAAATGTGTCACGGCTGTCTAAAAGCTTTCATTACAAACCGTACAAAATGTTTTTAATAAGGATTTGCGCTCACATACCTATGAACAAGTTCTGCTAGTTTTAGCATGTGAAGGACGGGTTTAGACAGACTTTGAGCTGGATATTTGTGCTGGACTTGGCATCCCTGGGTGGAGTTGAATTGTTTGGCGTTGGTTCCAGTCACTGCTGGAGGTGACCAGACCGAGTACAAGTACAGTCTGTGTTCCTGTAGTTATGAACTGCTCTCATTCTCAGCAGTTTAAACAGGATTTGAATGGAAGGTAAAGCTCTTATTTTCAGGTTTTATTTCCTTCCCTTTATTAATCTTTATGTTTCCTCAGTGAGCTCGTATCACTGCTCAGAATGTAGAAAGTGCTTCAGTAAATCCAACAGTTCACATATTTCTACACCATAAATACAGATAAATCTATAGGTGGGTGTTTCCTCTTCTAGTTTTCTTATTGTTCCTCATATACAGTAGAAACTCATATACAGCATTTTACATGACTTACATTTACATTTACATTTTCAGCATTTAGCAGACGCTCTTATCCAGAGCGACTTACAGAAGTGCTTCTATAGTGAACATTTCATTTCTCAAGTTTAGGTAAACAACAGTCAATGAACACAAATCTGCTAAAACCTGTTAAAAGGCTTTTTTTTTTTTTTTTTTTTTTTTTTTTTTTTTTTTTTTTTTTTTTTTTTATAAATGGAAAAGAATGGAACAAAATGTTAGTAAATAAGTACAGTCAGCCTAAGTGTTTAGTAAAAAGGTGGGTTTTTAATCGTTTTTTAAAGACAACAAGAGACTCAGATGTTCGGACAGACACAGGAAGTTCATTCCACCACTTCGGCGCTAGAACAGAGAACAGCCTTGATGCTTGTCTTCCTTTAGTCCTGGATGGGGGCTCAAGTCGAGCAAGACTAGAGGCTCGACTTAAATTCTTATCATAAAAGCTTTATCTAAGTTCATGTCATTTCACTTTACAGAATAGCCTTTCAATTCCTTGTTTGTGTTTAGGATTAAATGTAAATCACTTCTCTGCTGAGATAAATAGGTGTAGTTTGACTTCACCCATCATGCTTTGTGGCTCCATCTAATTCATTTGCACACGTTCCATAGATAATGAGCTAGTACTTCACACAAGAAGGTGTGAATGGTTGGCTGATGATTGACCAATGCAGAGTTTTGAACTGGTCTTGGGTCTTTGTCCTCAGCTCTATTGAAGGACTAAACTCTAGACTTGTAGCTGAGTCACTTGGTAAGAAGGATCTTCTGCACGTTCTTCATTAGAAACGACCTGCTGGAGACACCAGCTTTGTTAAAGTGGCTGCCAGGATTCTAACAGGAAGGTAAAGGGTTTTCTTGTTTGTTTCTTTTACATTTATGTTGCATTTGTTGTTGTTTTTATTTTATGATGTTATTTAATATTATCAGGTTAAAATATTCAGACTGTTTAAAATAGCTTTATGCTCATAATTGTGGTGATTTATGAAGGCTTTTTTACTCCCAGCAAACCAAAGATTTACACTTGTGAGCTAATTATTAGTCCTGTCATGAACTGGATTAGATTTGCTTGGTGCAAGACTGATGTTGAGAAAGTCAGATCTCTTATATCTTTATTTATATCAAGTTATTTATAGTTATTTAATTATTAATATCTGCAGTATTTATAAGTATTTTATCCTGATGTTCTTTAAATTCAGATTCTCACTTAGACGTGAAGTGAATTTAATGTTTTTATTACTAGGTGAAGAGTTTAATATTATTGTGGTATTAATGTAGTAAAAGTAATTCTAATTAATCGACTTGTTTCTTTGTTTCTGTTGCTTTCCAAGGAAACCGTTTCTACAGTCTTATCAAAGCATAAACATGAAGAACTTTCATCACTGCTCAGAGTGTGCGAAGAGTTTTACTACGCAGAGTAATCTCAAACAACACCAGCGTATTCACACAGGAGAGAAGCCATATCACTGCTCAGAGTGTGGGAAGATTTTTCTATGCAGAGTAATCTCAAACAACACCAGCGCATTCATACAGGAGAGAAGCCATATCACTGCTCAGAGTGTGGGAAGAGTTTTACTACGCAGAGTAATCTCCAACGACACCAGCGCATTCACACAGGAGAGAAGCCATATCACTGCTTAGAGTGTGGAAGCAGTTTTTCTCAACAGAATACACTCCAAAAACACCAGCGCATTCACACAGGAGAAAAGCCATATCGCTGCTCAGAGTGTGGAAGCAGTTTTTCTCAACAGAATACACTCAAAAAACACCAGCGCATTCACACAGGAGAGAAGCCATTTCAGTGTTCAGAGTGTGAAAAGAGTTTTACTCAAAGTAGTGACCTTAAAGTACACCAGCGTGTTCACACAGGAGAGAAACCTTATCACTGCTCAGAGTGTGGGAAGAGTTTTGCTAACAGTAATGCTCTTAAAGTACACCAGCATGTTCACACAGGAGAGAAACCATATTACTGCTCAGAGTGTGGAAAGAGTTTTATTCAAAGTAGTGACCTTAAAGTACACCAGCGTGTTCACACTGGAGAAAAGCCGTATCACTGCTCAGAGTGTGGAAAGAGTTTTGCTCAACAGGTTAACCTTAAAAAACACCAGCGTATTCACACAGGAGAGAAACCATATTACTGCTCAGAGTGTGAAAAGAGTTTTGCTTACAGTGATGCTCTTAAAGTACATCAGCGTATTCACACAGGAGAGAAACCATATTACTGCTCAGAGTGTGGAAAGATTTTTGCTTATGAAAAGAATCTCAAGGTGTTCGCGAGGTGTTGGCCGAAGAAGGGGGGTAACACCGCTGGTAGATAAGTGGCACGGCGCTCTCCAGCAGTTTATGCTGGTCAGCGCCATGCCAGCTACCGGGTGTGATTTAATTGCGGACTTAAACGACTAAATGTAACGGCGCTGTCACCAGCCAGAGTGGCTGGGAAGTGGCTGTTTATAAACAGCGCTCCAGAGGGCTAAACGCGACGCTGTCACCAGCGCTTTGCGCTGGGAGGGGGTTGCGTTCCTCTGGGCGTCCCTAATGGATCTCAAGGTGGCGGCGGCACGGCGGCAGCGGCTCGGCGGCGGCGACCTGTTGGCGACCTAATGGCGGCGACCAGGCGGCGGCGGCACAATGGCGGCGGCACGGCGGCGGCGGCGGCGACCTGGCGGCGGCCCAATAGCGGTGGCCCGGTGGCGGCGGCACGGCGGCGGCAGCACAGTGCGGCGGCACAACCTAGAATTAAAATAAACAAACATAAAAGGGCACCGCAGTGCCAAACAAACTGAAAGAAAGAAAAAAGAAAATGGCCAACAAAAGCAGAAGGTGCGACGGCTGCAGCTCTGCACCTCCTCCTTAAATAAGGGAAGGCACAAGGCACAGCTGCAGCCCGTTCGCCCTAACGAGCTGGCCAGGTATTTAAATGAGCAGCTCGTTTCTGCTCTGTAAGGCCTGTGGTGTCAGGGAGAGATGGCACATACCCCTGACGCCACAGAGCCTAACACTTCAATTATCAAATGTACATGATGGTATGAATATGATCATTAATCATTAAAAGTTATGTGGTGTAATGTACCAACCTCAGATCTGAATCTGTTTTTGTTCTTTATTCAAGTTTAATCTACTTTAATAAACACAGAACAACTTTTACTCTCAAGTGGAAGAATTTTACCCTGGTCTTTATGGTGTTTGCATACATTCTTCATATTATGAATGCTAAGTTTTCATAAATGAATATGTGACAGGTTGTCTCCCTTCCTGCCACCATATGGCACTGTGCCAATTAATGGAGTGCCTGGTTTGAGGGGCGGCATAATGCATCATTAGATAAATAGAGGGGTGGATACACCTGTCGCTCCTCTTCCCTCGTTTCTTTCCGGTGGTGGTGATCTGTTTGGCGTGGCCGTTCCAGGTGCACGATCTTCCCCATTCAGGTAATGCATTCTGCTAGCCTCCCGCTGTTGTGTGTGGAAAACGGGCGTGTTGGTAACGCGATTTCTGCTCATTATAGCGTAATTGGCTGCAGTGGCCATGGGGGAACGCATCGCTCCACCGGAAGCCCTTCTTGGGTGCGCTTGCCTGTCTGCCGGTAAGTTCACTTGTGTTACAAGCTGTGGCACAAGCCTTTGATCCCCGGTCTCTCGTGGGCGTCACTGTAGCGTCGCGACGTGGTATGTATGAGTTTATATTTTTATGAATATTAGTTTATTTGATTATTTTAACTTGGGTACTAAATTATCGTGGTATGCCTTTCTTGTAGAGAACGGCGTAAATCGTTGGTTTGTATTCAGCTTTCCCTGGATTCATGCTGCTGTTTTGGCTCTATTTAATAGTGGGATATGTCAGTCGCTTCATGGTGACTTCAGCTTGTCTGTAATAACACTGGGTTGCTGAATAGCCGTGGTGACGGCTAATGAATGTGTCCGTCCTGAGTAAAAGGAATTAATAATCTACAGGGCATTGCTACGTCTTCAAAATGGCCGATGGGTTTTAATTAAAGGACATTCTACTGGTATTTTAACATGTCTTATGTGTTAAATGTAATTGATTAGTTAATATCTTTATGTAGTTTTTGGTACATTTGTATGTCATTTAATTGTTTCTTTTCACACCAGTCTGGCATAGCTTTTTGTTTGGTATATTGTGATTGTGTTTTTGTGTGTTTGGTTAGGTGCTGTGGCTCAGGCGGCAGTCCAGTCCTTGGTAGTGATTTTTCTTCACATTTCTTTTTTTGCAGGGTGAGTGTAGTGTCACGGTGGTTGATTTAATAGATTCTTGATATCTTTGGTCTGCCCTGGCCGCCTGGTAAGCCCCAGCAATCCTTTCTTCTAATTTATTGGTATTTATGTTGGGTAACTGTGTGTGTGTGTGTGTGTGTAAATTTGATTTCTTTTGTTAACTGTTGTGATGTGTAATAAAGCCTTTGTGGTTAAATTGAAAACCGTCTCTTGCCCCGTGGTATTATTGAACCTGTGAGATCTTGTATGTTAAAAGTTAGAGACTTAGAATTTCCTGTGGATGAGATTACCCCAGGTGGCGTTGTCGCAACAACCTTATATTTGCCATTGCCCTTCCCTTCGCCATTCTGCCACATATATACAAAACAGTTACATGTGCAAAAATATAAAATAGAATAAAATATTAATAAAAACTGCAAAATAATAACAATAAAAATTATACACACACAGAGAGAGAGAGAGAGACACACACACTCAAACTGATCGTTATTACTACCTCATTACTGTACATATTATAATTTTTATTATTATTTTGCACTGTTTTTATTAATATTTTATTCTATTTTATATTTTTGCACATGTAACTGTTCTGTATATATTTGTTCTTTCTCATTGTTATTTTTATTATTTCTCTCTAACTTGCTTTGGTAATACGAATGTCCTTATTTGTCATGCCAACAGTGGTGTATAAAGTACCGGAAGTCCATACTTGAGTAAAAGTACAAGTATCTTACCAGAAATTTACTTTAATAGAAGTAAAAGTCACCTTTTAGAATATTACTTAAGTAAAAGTCTAAAAGTATCTGATGTTTAATGTACTTAAGCATCAAAAGTAATTTGATATTAAATGTACTTAAGTATTAAAAGTAAAAGTAAATGCTGTTAGTATAAATGGAAGCGGTCATTTTAAATATAAAGATTGTTTTTTTTAAGCCAGTAAACCACCTTAACAATTAACCTGTTTTTTTCCTTTCATCTGAACATTTGTGCCAATTCATGATCATAATCATTGTTCACATCACCTGTTTGAAATCATGACATTATTTAGTTGTTTTTTTAACTTATTACTAGCCCTAAATGTTCCTGTTCCAACGTTTTTAGAATGTGAGTCGATGTAAATGTAAGAAACACTGCATCTATTTTATTTGCAATTTCTATACGGTCCCATTTTTTTTATTTGGGTAGTATATTTCAATAACAAAAAATAATTTTGGCATAATTAATTTAAAGCAAAACTCAAGAGACTTTAACATGTGTGGCACTTTTATCCCTTTAATGATCTGTTCAACCATTATTTCAAATCAAAATATTTGAGTAAAATAATCTGTATTTAAATAATCTTTTTGGGCTGTATCTACTCACTGAATGGCATGTCTTAAACTAAAAAAATATTGGTATTCTTACTTTAAGAAAACACCATTTCTAACTTGAAGCCAACAGCTGAAAAATCATTAATAATAAGTTAATAATAAGTTGGATAAATTGAGTTCTTGTTGAGATCATTAAAGGGTTAAAGACGTGCTGCATGTTCCTCAGCACCATGAATCTCCTCTGCCGGTCTAATACAGAAGTTATCTGAGGAAATATCTATCTGTAGGTGAGTTTTTAAAAATAATGGACGTGTCTTCATGAGTTTTGCAGTCAATGAATTCCAAACAAATGTAGTGAAACGTTTTATTTGTGGTTCGAATGTAATCGGTAAAAATGGTAGGTAGATATCTGAACAATGTTAATAATATGAAAAAACCGCTGATGCTGCAGCTTTACTTTGTTAATCATTGTTAAGTTACATCAGTGTGTTGGACGGGGAGCTTCTGAAATCTCCATATTTGCGGGTCTTTGGGTGAACGACACACTTTTAGAAAACTCCGATAGCTTTTAGTGCACGTTTGCACATGCGCAATAATGTGTTTAACCACCGTCTAACTTACAAGCGCAGATTCACC
This sequence comes from Trichomycterus rosablanca, assembly GCF_030014385.1. Lineage (NCBI taxonomy): Eukaryota > Metazoa > Chordata > Actinopteri > Siluriformes > Trichomycteridae > Trichomycterus > Trichomycterus rosablanca. The sequence goes on along the minus strand of NC_086001.1, from coordinate 29,851,285 downwards.
AAACCAGCGTGCAGTCCGTCACACATCTCACATCATTTACCTTCATTCTGTAGTAACGAGTAACGAGTTTACATACAGCGAATGTAACGGAGTAAAAGTACACAATTTCTTTAGAAAATGTAGTGGAGTAAAAGTGAAAGTTGCTGAAAATGTTTATACTCCAGTAAAGTACAAATACTTCAAAAAACTACTTAAGTACTGTAACGAAGTATTATTACTTCATTACTATACACCACTGTCTGTATCTTCACTGCTGAGTTCAATGTTCTGTAACATGTCAGGAAACGTTGTGCCTTCTTTCACCTCATATTACTGACTTCATACACAAAATGACGAACAAATGTGAAAATAAACATCCATAAACCTTCATATATTCAGTGAGTTTATTTATCTATTATTTAATGTTATAAGATTTTGAGGCTTGTTGATCCTGGTCATCCATGTTCTACACTTCTCATACAGCTGTGTGGATCAACAAGGGCGGCACCTCAGTGGAGTTCATCTAACCAGTCACACACAGATACCCAAACTGCATTGTTAGAGAGAGAGAGAGAGAGAGAGAGAGAGAGAGAGAGAGAGAGAGAGAGAGAGAGAGAGAGATCTGCAACAATCACTGAAATGTGAAATTGAGATGTAATGTTTCCTGATTGGATGGCGCCACCATCATCCCTCCTTGTCGCACCGACGACATCTCCTGCTAAATAAAACAAGAAGAGATGTAAGAACATTCCAGAAGCTGTAGTGTTTGGACAGATGAGCATGTAGAGCAGCGTTTATCAGGTAAAATACACTGATTGTGGAAATGTTACCTGGATTTCTTACACGTCCGCTCAGCTACACACTGGACTACTGCGCTGCTTCCTTCTCAAGAGCAAAAGATACGTAGCTGTGGTCTGATCAAACTTCCACTACACACACACACACACACATCTCTTTTAGATGGAGCTCAAGAACATCAATATTAATAAATGGCATCTGTGTTGGTGCAGATACAAGTACTGAAATGTACCTCAGACACGAGCTGCTTGGTGCTTTGGTTGGACTGTCTGAACATCACAGCCATCTCGGTGATGCTCTCCTAATCTAGATGATCCAGCTGAGACACAAACACACACACAGACACAAATATATGAGTATGTAGGATAATAAAGATACAATCTTCTGTACGGTGGATCTCCATCATGTCACTGTACTACGTCTAGGGTGGATGTTGCATGTGCTGTGCCATTCCACAGGGCTGCTGTACCCCTTCATTACCCACTCATGATCCAGCAGATGCTCCACCTTTATACGCCGCTCTGGAACCACCTACAGGACAAGATACAAGAACTTCAGGTGAAGAAGCCCACAGATAAACACACACCCGCTTTGCTCACATTAAACACACCATAAACACACACCTGCAGCATTTCCTTAATCAGCAGTACAGAACCAGGAGACAGCCAGTCAGGAGTGTCATAATGTCCTTTCTGAGGAAACACAGAGCAAAACAATCACATCTGATCAAAGACCATCACCACAAGCCATTACTGTTACTTTTACTGTATGTTTAACATGCTGCTGAGCATTAAATAATAGATTCAGTTTTATAATCGTAACAAGACGTGTATGCCAATGGTGTTGCATTGTAGTTTCAAGACTTACAGTAATTTGTTCATGGAGCTCCACAAAGTTGTCACCATCGAACAAGAGGTAGCCACACAGCATGTCATATAGGACAACACTTAAGCTCCAAACATCTGCCTAAACACACACACACACACACACACATATATATATATTGTTAGGCTCTGTGGCATCAGGGGAATGTACCATCTCTCCCTGACGCCACAGGCCTTACAGAGCAGAAACGAGCTGTGCCTTTAATTACCTGGCCAGCTCGTTAGGGCGAAGTGGCTGCACCTGTGCCTTCCCTTATTTAAGGGATAGGTGCAGAGCTGTAGCCGTCGCACCTTCTGCTCTTGTTGGCTGATTCTTTTTTGAAGAATCAGCTGCCGTCGAGCCGCCGTGCCGCCGCCACCTAGAGACCCCATTATTGCGCCCAGAGGAACGTGACCCCCTCCCAGCTACCGCTGGTGACAGCGTCACGTTCCGCCCTCTGGAGCGCATGAGCAAATGGCCACTTCCCAGCCACCCTGGCTGGTGACAGCGCCTTTGCCTTTAACTTTTGAAACCCGCAAATCAATCACACCCGGTAGCTGGCATGGCTCTAGCCAGCATAAGTTGCTGGAAAGCGCCATGCCACGCAGCTATTGTCGGTGTTACCCCCCCTTCTTCGGCCAACAGCGCGAGGTGTCATGAAAATAATTTCAAACGGCATCAGCGTATTCACGTAGATTTACTACATCACTGTTAAGAGTGTGGGAAGTATTTTTATTCCACATAATGTTCTCCAACAACACCAGCGCATTCACGCATTAATCTACTTTAATAAACACAGAACAACTTTTACTTTCAAGTGGAAGAATTTTACCCTGGTCTTTATGGTGTTTGCATAAATTCTTCATATTATGATTGCTAAGTTTTCATAAATGAATAGCCTCTTACTTTAACACTTCTAGGTCTACACTCCAAAATTCTAGTCTTTAGATCATTTCCACTTAGCAAATAATGAACCGTACTTCACCAGAATGTACATGAGAAGGTGTGAATGGAGGGCTGTGGACTGAACAGTGTTGCATTGTTCTATCATCATGAGTCTTTGTTCTCTGTGTTAATTTATAGACCAAATTAGTGGTAGCTAAACTCCTTTGTTAAAAGAAATACTCATATTTACGTTTAATTATCCCACCATCTTCTAGTGCATAAAACCCAGTTCATATAAATGCTAATACAGACTGAACTGAAATAACATTTAAAAATAAATAAATAAATACTATTGTGGTAGTTCAGGAGGTTTTCTTATCATGGAGGTGACCAACTGACCAAAACCAACTGAGGGGTCGGGAGACAAGTGTTTCTTTATTGATGAATAAATGTATTTGTTACACTGTAAATTCCATCTGAGTCCTCTGTGTGATGAGAGTTTGGTTTTGAATCCGATGTCAGCAAATGTGTCCACGGTTGTTAAATGGGACTAAACTCACGGTCCATGTATTTGTATGTAGGCTTGAGCTGGAGTGACAATAGAAAGTGGATGTAAATGACTGGGTGGGTAATAATTCAAAATAGTTCTTCATGTAACCTGAAATTCTATTCATAAATCATAACAGAATAAAAACTAAATCATTAATAAAGAAGATTGGAGAGGAGAAGATAACGAGAGGAAAGAACAGAAAAGAGTAGAAGTGAAATTCAGAGCTTTTAGTATTTAAAGTGTTACTATTAAATGTTCTTTTATGAGATCTAAAATGATTATACAAAATAAATACAATTACCAAGGTTTAGATGCCCACTAAAACTTAAGCATACCATAAACATGGATTAAATGCGGCTTTTTCTTCATCAAAGCTACACAATGAGACAAAGATCAGCTCATACTTTCATTTTTTACTACAGTAAAACACATTCAACTGACTTTTAAAGTGAAGTTCAAAATGTTGTACAGACATCGTCACCATCTAGTGGTCTTAAAATAGTTTACAGCTTGTTACTTATCGCAGATTTGAGATGTTATTATTATTACAGTGGAACCTCGGTATACGTCTGCTTTGGTATAAGTCCCACTTGGTATACGTCCTGTTTGGATAAGAAAAATGTAGCTTGGTATACGACCTTTATTTGGAATACGACTCGCATGCTAGAACTTGTATGGTTCAAAATCAGTCACGACACCGCGCACTACTCTTGTTTACCTCTGGCCAGACCAAGCCACGAGCATCATTACACCAGTTGCTACCATACAGTAAACAAGCCGCGCTATAACTCTACAGCTATAACTCTATAGCTATAACGCGCTATATAATGTTCAGGTACTGTAGTCCCGTTAACGGTGCGCCGTGTTGCTAGGCAACATGAGGGCGAACATAACATTCGCAAACTATTACACTATTTCTTGGACGAAACACCCGCTTAATGATTAAGATTACTGTTTATATTAATCTGGACATTTTCATGTATAGTGCATTACTTAAAATAGTGTTCAACCAAGTCTGTACAGTTTCTTTTTGTTTTCTTTTCAGGGGCGTATTAATATGGAATGATGTGAGGTGGTCACAGGTGCGCTTATATCGGGGATTTAACAGCGGCTTTAAACGCAGCTCAGCCAATCAGATTTTAGGACCGGAACTATCCATTTTATAAATCATTTTATACAACCCCATCAAAGTATAATATGCCAATAACAATAGGATTTTTTTTATGGGAACGGATTATTCATTTTCCCATTATTTCCTATGGGAAAATTCGTTTGGTATAAGTCCAAGGTTCTGGAACGGATTAAGGACGTATACCGAGGTTCCACTGTATTATTATTATTATTATTATATAAAAATGAGAGAGTGTTTATGGCTCTTCTGTCCCAAGTGTTTTTGTAACGTGTTGTAGACCTGCATTGTCGACTGTTTTTGGTATACAGGAAAGAAAAGGCAGAATGCAGGTGAAAATGTGTTATTTGGCAACCCAGTACTGTGTAAATATTGGACAGAACACATAATGGGTTATTTATCAGTCGTGTAGGGTGACACACACCGACTTTAAAGACTTCCGATTACAAGAGATCCAGTGTGAACTTGGCATTAGTCTCCAGATTGGAAGCATGTTTGAAAAAAGCGGACGGGATCTTGTGACCTTGTTGAAATAAAAAATCCTTGTGATGTCGCCCTGTTGTGGCCTTTTTGTAGAATTGTAATGAAATAATATGAGTTGAGAGACGTGAGTTGATGAAGTTTTAGGGTAACGATTTTAGGCTGCTCTGAGTAACTGACAGTAGGTCTGTATCTTCACTGCTGAGTTCAATGTTCTGTAACATGTCAGGAAACGTTGTGCCTTCTTTCACCTCATATTACTGACTTCATACACAAAATGATGAAGAAAAGTGAAAATGAACATTCATGCACCTTCATATATTCAGAGAGTTTATTTATTTATTATTTAATGTTATAAGATTTTGAGGCTTGTTGATCCTGGTCATCCATGTTCTACACTCATACAGCTGTGTGGATCAACAAGGGCGGCACCTCAGTGGAGTTCCTCTAACCGGTCACACACAGATACCCAAAATGCATCATTCTGTTAAAAAGAGAGAAGGAGGGTGGGTTACAGAGAAACATCTGCAACAATCATTGAAATGTGAAATTGAGATGTAACGTGTCCTGATTGGATGGCGCCACCATCGTCCCTCCTTGTCGCACCAACGTCTCCTGTTAAATAAAACAAGAAGAGGTGTAAGAACATTCCAGAAGCTGTAGTGTTTGGACAGATGAGCATGTAGAGCAGCGTTTGTCAGGTAAAATACACTGATTGTGGGAATGTTAGCTGGATTTCTTACACGTCCGCTCAGCTACACACTGGACTACTGCGCTGCTTCCTTCTCAAGAGCAAAAGATACGTAGCTGTGGTCTGATCAAACTTCCACTGCACACACACACACACACACACACATCTCTTTTAGATGGAGCACAAGAACCTCAGTATTAATAAATATGTGTCTACATTTTAGCATCTGTGTTGATGCAGATACAAGTACTGAAATGTACCTCAGACACCAGCTGCTTGGTGCTTTGGTTGGACTGTCTGAACATCACAGCCATCTCGGTGATGCTCTCCTCATCTAGATGATCCAGCTGAGACACAAACACACACACAGACACAAATATATGAGTATGTAAGATAATAAAGATACAATCTTCTGTACGGTGGATCTCCATCATGTCACTGTACTACGTCTAGGGTGGATGTTGTACCTGGCATGTGCTGTGCCATTCCACAGGGCTGCTGTACCCCTTCATTACCCACTCGTGATGCAGCAGATGCTCCACCTTTATGCGCCGCTCTGGAACCACCTACAGGACAAGATACAAGAACTTCAGGCGATGAAGCCCACAGAGAAACACACACCCTCTTTGCTCACATTAAACACACCCATAAACACACACCTGCAGCATTTCCTTAATCAGCAGTACAGAACCAGGAGACAGCCAATCAGGAGTGTCAAAATGTCCTTTCTGAGGAAACACAGAGCAAAACAATCACATCTGATCAAAGAACATCACCACAAGCCGTTACTGTTACTTTTACTGTATGTTTAACATGCTGCTGATCATTAAATAATGAATTCTGTTTCATAATCGTAACAAGACGTGTATGCCAATGGTGTTTCATTGTAGTTCCAAGACTTACAGTGATTTGTTCATGGAGCTCCACAAAGTTGTCACCATCGAATGGGAGGTAGCCACACAGCATGTCATATAGGACAACACCCAAGCTCCAAACATCTGCCTAAACACACACACACACACACACACATATTCATTGTCTTTTTTAATCATGCTTTACCCTGGCCAGTCCCCTCATCTAGACCTCATAGAATAACTCATGAATGGGGCTACAGAGGGGACTGAACACCTTGGATTTGGAGACTTTTCAATTGAAGTTTATCATGAATAACCTGGGGACACACCCCACACACACCTACTTCTGCACCATGATAGGGTTGCGCATCAATGATTTCTGGTGCCAAGTAGGGAGGTGTTCCACAGCCCTCAATCAGAGCAGTACCCAATCCACCCTACAACAAAACAGATTTCTATCAACCGAAGGTCCAACTGTTGACTCGCATCTGCAACACAGCACACAAACTGAACCAGCATGGCTCTGTGACGTCCTGTTCATCTAACTGATCACTGAAACTAATTGTGGACACCGTGTGTGCAAGGCTTTAGCATGATGGATGGGGGTAAGCACACCACCTTACTAGACTCTCTGAATGGCACGCTTGATTTAAGTATACACTACAGTCTTAGTAGAGACACGAACCTCTGGTTTGGCACAGAGACCAAAGTCGATGAGCTTGATGTTGTTCTTCTCATCCAGCATCATGTTTTCCTGAGAGTCAAAATAAAACACGTCATATACAAGCACTAACAAAGAAAGAGCACAAAGTATAAGTGGAAATCGTTTGGCTGACGCACTGGCTTAAGGTCACGGTGGACGTGTCCCTGGCTGTGGATGTAGGCCAGCGCCGAGACGATCTGACGGAAGATCCTGCGTGTCTCCTCCTCCGACAACCTGTCGTTATTATCGATGTGGTCGAACAGATTTCCACCCGGACAAAACTGGAGGAGAGAGCGAGTCAAGTGAGCAGCAAATCATCATAAATCCAGAGATTAAATCAAATCTGATAGTTTCCAACCACTGATGGTACCTCAAGCACCATGTAGATCTGGTCAGCAGTCTCCACAACTTGGTACAAGCGGCACACGTGCTGATGATTGAGGTTCTTCAGGGCTTCAATCTCGATCCTCAAATCAGACAACTCATCCTGCAATGGGGATGAAACTGGAACAGTTTTATGACTTTTCAAATCAGAATTAGAAGAACCAAACTTTTGGAAACTGAGACACGTCCATCTTTAACAGACGGTTTTGCTGAAACTAACCCTGAGCTCTTTCTTCTCCAGGATCTTGATGGCCACTGGCTCTTCAGTCCGAATGTGCCTGCCGAGCTTGACCGTCGCATAACCACTGATAGGTAACTAATAGTGTTATGGATAGTGTAAATTTTCCAGACCCTCCTAAAGATCAAGCATGTAGTGCTGAAGCCCAACAAGTGGAGGTGCAGCAGTTAAGACGCGGTGAACGAACCCGCACTTTAACAGAGAAGGGTAAAGGAATGCAAGACATGAAAATCAAAGCACTTCAGCAACAGTTTAACTACATTTACAGCAAATGGAAAACACAAGTCAAATTTGCAAAGCAGTCACTATCACAGTTATCAGAGCCATCATCAGATGATTTGTTTAATGATATCATTTGTGATGTCAGAGGCTTTTCTGCAGCTGTTCAGAAGGTTTATAATGAACTACGTAAAGTCACTACTCCAGACCAAGATACACGTCGAAGAGTGGATCTGTGTGTAGAGATTTCTAATTTCATTGTTTCCAGAGTTTCAAGTCGTCTAAATGGAAGGATTCCACAAGGAGAAGAGTAAGATTGGCCAGAAGCAGGCTCTATTTGGGACTCAGGTAAAAGTGAACTTGGTTCTGCTAGCTCAATCTTTAAGGGCGCCTCAGAGCATTCAAGTAGGTAATCGGTGAGACGTCAAGAAGCTGCTGCTAATGCTGCTACAAGCGAAGCTGTTCTGAAAGTATTGCAAGAACAAGAAAGAGAACAACTGGAAATGCAGCGCTTGGAAGCAGAAGCTAAAAGGAAGATTGCCACACAAGAGGCAGCTGCTGTAAAGCGTCATTTAGAACAAGAAGTAGAAGAATTGGAAAGAAGAATAGGGAGAGAAGAAGAAGAAGCTGAAAGGAGAGCTCAATTAGAGGAAGAGCATACAGCTTTACAAAGTACTTTGGAGGAAAAACAGAGAAGGATACAGCAGTTGGAGGCTATGAAAGAGCTTAGTGCAGCCCGAGCAATAATGCAGGTGTATGATCAAGAGTTGACTATAAAAGTTGAGTCAAAGGACATACAAAGCCAAGTAGATGACCAGCTCCTGAGTCCTATAAGTCATATGCCCCTTCCTGTGTCTTCTGCCCCACAGTTTGTGGCCACCTCAAATGAAAATACAGTAGAGCTTGTTAAGGTACTGGTTGATGCTTTAAGTGCTAATAGAATTCCAGTTCCTGAACCTTCAATTTTTAGTGGAGATCCATTGAAGTATAGTGACTGGAAGCTCTCTTTTGAAATTCTCATTGACCAGAAGAATATTCAAGACAAGGAGAAGATATACTATCTACGTAGATATGTAAGTGGACAAGTTATGATGGCTATTTCCTACTTGGAACCAAATCTGCTTATGTTGCGGCATGGAAGATTTTGGAGGAGAGATATGGAAACCCATTTATAATTGCAAAGGCATATAGAGACAAGCTCCAGGCATGGTCCAAGATTGGATCTAAAGACAGCTTGGAGCTCAGGGAGTTTGTCGATTTTCTCCGCAGTTGTGAGGCTGCCATGGTTCATATCAAAGAACTAAACATTTTGAATGATTGTATCGAAAATAGAAAAAAAAATTCAAAGCTACCTGATTGGCTAACTGCTAGATGGAATCGGAAGGTTATTGAAGTAGAAGAGGAGAGCAGTCAGTTCCCCTCATTCAGCCAGTTTGTGAATTTTCTGGCAAGAGAAGCGAAAATTGCTTGTAACTCCGTTACATCATTGCAATCACTAAAGCAAGATGAAACTGAAAAGCTGAAATACCAAAGATATCAAAATATAAAGGCAAAGAAACTGACTACTTGTTCTAATGAAGAGACTTTCAAAATGTGTAATTTCTGCAAGAAAACTGGGCGGCATTCTTTACACAAATGCAGGAAATTTATGGAGAAAGCAGTCTCGGACCGAGTCAAATTTGTCCAAGCTGAAAGGCTATGCTTTGGTTGTCTTAAGTCTGGGCACGTCTCAAAGTTCTGCAATAATCGTAGTACTTGTGATATATGCTACAAGCGGCATCCTACATGTCTACATGAGGATAGAGAAAAAGGAGAACAAAGATCACTGCAAACCAAACAGAACTTTAATCAAGAAAGCTTAAGTACAAGTCAGGAAGGGAATAAAGAAAATTCCCAGGCAAAACAACTTAAAGAAAAAATGACAGTTGCTACTTCAAATAGAGTAATCCTTGATAAAGCCAACATGCAGACATCTGCAATAATTCCAGTATGGCTTTCCTCTTTAACTAAACCAGTTCAAGAAGTACTCGTATATGCTTTGTTGGATTCTCAAAGTGACACGACCTTTGTTCTTAGTGAAGTAGTTGAAGCTTTGAAGGTAAACAAAGAACAAGTCAAGTTAAAACTTTCTACAATGACTTCAAGAACTACAGTAGTAAGTTCTCAAAGAGTAAGTAACCTACAAGTCAGAGGCTTTTACACGGATAAGAAGATTTCCCTACCACCAGCTTACACACGTGACTTTATTCCTGCCAATAGAACTCATATACCAACTGATGAAACCGCAAGAGCTTGGTCCCATCTAGAACACCTCCAAGAAGACATACCACCCTTGCAGGACTGTGAGGTGGGATTGCTCATTGGTTACAACTGCTCACAAGCTCTGCTCCCACAAGAAGTTGTGGCTGGGAAAGAAAATGAGCCCTATGCACAGCGTACAGACCTGGGATGGAGTATTGTCGGTCTTGGAAACTCCTGTGTAGATTATGGAGATGCCATTGGAATCAGCCATCGCATTGGAATGAGACAGGTAGTACCAGGTGTTCAGCCTTCTGTCAATCTAAAAACCGAAGTACACTCTGTGAACAGATCCAAAGTTAAAGAAATTACCTTTTCAAACATCATAAAAATCCTTGAATCAGACTTCTCAGAAAAAGCTGGAGAAGAGGATTCCGTGTCTCAAGATGATCTTAAGTTTATGTTAAAGGTGAAAGAAAGTATAACACAAAAGGATAGTGGTCACTACGAAATGCCATTACTGTTTAAAGATGAAAGACCAAAATTACCTAACAACAAGATATGTGCTATACATCGCCTAAATTGTCTTAAAAAGAGGCTAAGGAATAATGAAACATACTACAAGGATTATGTAAACTTTATGGATAATAATATTTCACGTGGTGAGGCAGAGAAGGTCTCTGAGGAAGAAACTGACAACAGCTTGGCTTGGTATATTCCACACCATGGAGTTTATCATCCACAGAAACCAGGCAAAATACGTGTAGTATTTGACTGTTCTGCCAAGTTTCAAGAAACATCACTCAATGATCATCTGCTCACTGGACCTGATTTAACAAACACCTTAGTGGGTGTCCTTTGTCGATTTCGAAAGGGCTCCATTGCTTTCATGTGTGACATTGAAAGGATGTTTCATCAGTTTCATGTCAAAAAGGAAGATCAAGATTACTTAAGATTCCTCTGGTGGCAAGATGGCAATTTAGAAACTACACCCTCAATTTATAGGATGAAAGTTCACCTGTTTGGAGCGGCTTCGTCTCCTGGCTGCGCTAATTTTGGCCTAAAACATCTGGCGGCGCAAGGGCAAGGTCAATATAGCAAAGACACTATACACTTCATACAGAAAATTTTTTACGTAGATGATGGTTTGGCAAGTGTTCAAACTGAGAAGGAGGCCATTCAGCTTGCTAAAGAATCGAGAGAACTTTGCTCCACTGGTAGATTAAGACTTCATAAGTTTGTTTCCAATAGCAAGGATGTAATGGCATCCATCCCAGAAGAGGAACGCGCCATAGTTAAAGATCAAGATATGGCCTTAAGCTTACCACATATAGAGAGAGCACTTGGAGTAGAGTGGTGCATCGCATGTGACTCATTGAAATTCAGGGTTCAAGTAAAGTCTAATGTACTCACAAGAAGAGGTGTGCTTTCTACTGTAGCCTCTGTATATGATCCATTGGGATTTATTGCACCCTTTATTCTTTTAGGAAAACAAATACTCCAACAAATGTGCAGAGAAAAAACAGGCTGGGATGAGGAGCTTCCAGAAAATTTGAGACCTGAATGGGAGTCATGGATCAGAGACCTACCTAGTCTTGCGACAGTGGAGATTCAAAGATGCTACTTACCTTTGGATTTTAGCAGCGTCAAAAAGTATGAGCTTCACCATTTCTCAGATGCAAGCATCTCTGGGTATGGTGAGTGTAGCTATCTACGGGCTATTAATGAGTCTAACGAAGTTAATTGCTGTTTAGTAATGGGAAAATCAAGAGTTTCACCAACAAAGGTTACAACAATACCGAGACTGGAGCTTTCTGCAGCAGTAGTTGCAGTTCGAACCAGTGACATGCTCCGTAAGGAATTGGAAATTGAAGATCTACAAGAATACTTTTGGACGGACTCTACAGTTGTTCTTGGCTATATAAATAATGATGCCAGAAGGTTTCAAGTATTTGTGGCCAACCGGTTACAAAGAATTAGGTCAAGCACAAAGCCTGAACAATGGGCTTATGTTGCATCTGAAAACAATCCGGCAGACTATGCCTCTCGAGGATTAACTGCAGAGCAACTTAAAACTTCCAATTGGTTCTCTGGACCAAAATTTCTCTGGCAGAAGGAACTACCTGACAGAGAGCTCAAGGTGGGAGAAGTTAAGGAAGATGATCCCGAACTTCGTAAAGCTGTTGTTTTAAACACAAAGGCAAAGGAAAATAGATCATTAATAGAGCGCCTTGAGAAATTCTCTGACTGGTCAAGGGTAGAACAAGCAGTTGCCAGACTGAGACGACGTGTTAAAGAATACAAAGGTGAGAAGCAAAAAACTAATGAAAGTACAAGCTTAGAAGAAAGACGAGAAGCAGGAATTGTCATTGTTAAGTTGGTTCAAGAAGAAGCATTCCCAGATGAAATAAAGAGCCTGAAAGTAAAGAATGTTGTTACCAAAACCAAACACAGTAAGTTATACAAGTTGAGTCCTTTTTTGGATGATGAAGGTATCTTAAGAGTGGGAGGTCGCCTAAGTCAGGCTATGTTACACCCACATGTGAAGCATCCAGCAATACTTCCTAGGAACAGTCACATATCTGCCTTACTTATAAAACACTTTCATGAAAAGGTTCATCATCAGGGACGTGGAATAACCATGAACGAATTAAGAGCTAATGGGTGGTGGATTCTGGGATGCAGCAGTGCAGTATCATCTCACATCTTTAAATGTGTTAAATGTCAAAAGTACAGAAGACGTACTGAAGAACAGAAATAGGGTAACTTGCCTCCAGATAGAATGGAAGCGACTTCTCCATTCACTTACTCTGGCATAGACTGCTTTGGGCCGATTCATGTCAAAGAAGGAAGAAGGGATATTAAAAGATATGGTCTTTTGTTTACATGTTTATGTTCAAGAGCCATACATATCGAAGTGCTTGATGACATGACCACTGACGCATTTCTTAATGCTTTAAGAGCGTTTATTGCCATTAGAGGAAATGTTCGTCAGCTGCGAAGTGACCAAGGAACCAATTTTATTGGTGCTAAAAGAGAGTTTGCAGAACTCATGAAAGGAATGGATAAAGAAAGAGTCAAGGTTTTAGGGTGCGAATTTCTAATGAATCCCCCAGAAGCAAGTCATATGGGTGGTGTCTGGGAGAGACAAATTAAAACTGTCAGGAGTGTTCTTATTGCCATTCTCGACCAGTCCGCACAAAGACTTGATAGTTCCTCTCTAAGAACTTTCTTATATGAAGTTATGGCAATTGTTAATGGCAGACCACTTACCATTGAACATTTGAACAATCCATCCGCACCTGAACCTTTGACTCCAAATCACATTCTCACGATGAAGTCTGCTATTATTTTTCCTCCACCTGGACAGTTTGCCAAAGAAGATTTGTATCTTCGAAAAAGATGGCGTCGGGTTCAATATTTGGCCAATGATTTTTGGCTTAGATGGAGAAAAGAATATCTTTTGGGGCTACAAACAAGAGAAAAGTGGCAGAAGAATAGAAGAAATCTGAAAGTGAAAGATATTGTACTTTTAAAGGACGATCATGCACCACGTAGTGAATGGAAGTTGGCCAGAGTAGTGGAAGTTTTTCCAGGATTAGACGAGAGGGTAAGAAAGGTTAGATTATTGGTAAGCAATGTCATAAGCTTGTGACCTTACTTGAAGCAGAATAAGATGTGATGTTTGTTTAATTTTATTTCATGCTGAATGGTTCACAATAGAGAAAAATCTAAATGTTGTTTACCTGCAGCAGTATTTAGAGAAATCTCACATTTGTGATTTGGTGGGAGTGTAGCTGCTACCATTATAGTAGGTATATGTATGTTTTGTAAGTTTGTTTTGTTATTATTTCGCTTTTTGTGTGGTTACATTTGAAACCTATATTTTGAAACCTATGTTGGGCTGTTGTGTGAAAACTGCGCTAAATAGAGCAGCGCATACCGCGGCACGTTTGTTTGTTTCTATACAAAGGGGCATGGACACTTCGCGGATAAAGAGTTAAAACTTTAAAGGTGCAGTACATGGACAAGTCTTAAAGATGATTGATTTCCTTTCGTAGCATGCAGCATGCAGCCAACAAGGTACTTTTTTGTTTATATTTTGAATTAATTATGTATAAATATGTATGAATATTGATGAACTATGTATAAATATGGTAACGTGGTTTGTATGTGTAAAATTGTATTTTAATAGTTTTCACGGTTTGATGGGAGTGAGAAGAAGACTTCAAATAAATCAGTAAAGAAAACCACTTGTGTTTGCATGTGCTTGAGAGGGAGCAAAAATTGATCTATGCTACTTCTGTTACTATTTGCAATAAAATAAGTGTGCTTACCTTCAACGTGTCTTGCTTCGTTTTCGTTTTGCGATGTTGAACTTGGGTCCATCAGGTCATCAAATGCCAGATACAGTAGTCTTTTGCTGAGTTATCCATGTTTTTGTTTTGATTTTGTAATGCAACTCAGGAAGTATGAAAAGTAAACAAAGATCTTGTTCAGCTACTGGACAATTTCCAACCTAATTTTCAGGGCTTGGTATAAGGTGTGAATTGATGCATGCTGCAATTAGTCCAAGTCTAATGTACGTGTGTGTGTGTGTGTGTGTGTGTGTAAATATTTTTTTTACTAGATTAAATATTCAAATGTCTGTAAACTTTTCTTAGCAGAGATAAGATCCACGAATGTTATACTTTCCATGAACTTTAAAGAAACCTTTATTTTTCTTACATGTACTTGATCCTTTATTTAGCTCTGTTTAGACAAGTATGACGTTTCCTAGTTGCACTAATGGAGAATAAATGCATATGGTCATATGTACAATTCAGCTTGGCCACTGCAGAAACTGCTGCATGTGTGTTTCTCTGCCTGTATGAACTGATGAGCTCTGCGACCTCGCCCAGTGTAGTTATGTCCTAAGTGCGAGTTAAGAAAGAGGTTAAAAAAACCAGTAATAATTCTACCTTTCAGCGTACTGGATACAATACTAACTACTTTTTTCATGTTGTGAGCATATGGTGTGAAAGTTCGACGAGGTCAGAATCCGAACTGGGAAATTGCAGCTCGGGTGAAAATCGCTGCATAATGCAGATGTCAAAAAGACGTGTATGAGTATGTGTTCAATATGTAGAACGCGGTGATGATGATGAGACCAAAGTAAGATCAAGTTAAATGGAACGCGATGCATTTAAGATGTTCCGACCTTTTCCAGACGTCTCTGAGACGTATATGTGCTATCAGGGTTCACATTCACATGTTTTTGCTGTATGTGTTATGTAGATAATATTTAGTTGATTTTATGTATTTTTGACATTTTATTATTATTTAAGTGAAGCTTTTTACAAGTTTAGAGGTTTTGTGTTTTGCTTCACTGTATGTATGGTGCATCATTAAACTGTTATACATTATTCTATTTTGTATTAGATGAGATGGTTTCTCTCTGTATTTGTAAATGACAGCTAACAATAATGATCCGACTCTTTTAAGTATTTTGTATAACATATCAAATGTTGGACTTCATCAAAAAGAATCGACTCCTTCAGCTTCCAACTGCTCATTGCTGAGTACTATCAACTTAGTGTATGACTGTTTTGAGTCTATTCCTGTCGTTCGACTTAAAGAACCGGATTGAAGAATCGACTCATTTGATTCATTTGAACGCGCAGACTCACTCGCTCTCCCGCTGTGAGCTTCTCAAACTGAACTGCGTCTCTCTGTACATGAGGAAGAAATCTATGTAGAGATCTCAAATAACATGAACCTGAAGGTATGAACTTACATTGTAGAAAAGAAAAACAAGCCAGTCCTACAAGCACAAATATCCACCTGATAAGTCACCAGAGACCGGCTGTCCAAAGTGGAAGAACGTTCTTTTGGTTTCTGTAGATGTTAAATGAAGATAGTCTCCCAACAATAAGAACTAATTCACAGTTTACAAACAAACAAAATTCAGAATAAGTAACAGAAACAGACACAGACTTACTGTCACTTTTAAACTACTACCTTGACTTGTGTTGAGTTAGGAGATCTGCAGTATGATTGTTGTTTGGTGTTTGTTGGTGATGAAAAGAAGTCTGGTCTATAGAATCCACAATTAATGCCAACTTCAGTGGTTATACAGTTTGAAAAAGTATTATGGGATGGTCTGTACTAAAATTACACATTACACATTTCTAAATGTTTTAAATGTTGAATCAACATGTTTTCTTCTATTATATCTTAATTAAAAACAACTATTGTGAGATTTATATCCACTTGTTCTGTCTGCATTCCACAGGAGTAAAAAAGTAATAAGTAACATTTACTCTGAGTACATTTTAAACGAGTTACTTTTTACTTGAGTAGATTTTTAGACTTGTAATTTTACTTGTACTTAGGTAAAATTAATTAAAGTAATAGTACTTTTACTTGAGTACAATATTTTAGTACTCTTTCCACCTCTGTATTGTAGCAATATGGAGACTTTTTGTTTAAATGTACCAACATACCTGAGTAAAATGTTAATGTTCCCAATACATCTGAATACAGAATATCAACAAACTATCAATGTTCAAAGTGTAATTAGCGATATATTATCAATATGGAGACTTTTTTTTAACAAATGTACCAACAGAACTGAGGTAAATGTTGATATCCTCAATAGAGCCGAACACATAATTCCAGTTATCAATCAATGCTAAGTGTAACAATTGATATATTATGATATCACTAATAGCTGAACCCAGAATTCCAGTACAATAACAATGCTAAGTGTAGTTATTGTTAGCTTAGCAAAAAATGGATGCTTTTTGTTCAAATGTAACAACATGCCTGAGGAAAATGTTGATATCCTCAATACAGCTGAACACAGAACTTCACTTAGCAATCAGGGCTAAGTGTAATTAGTGATATAATATCTATATGGAGACTTTTTTAACCAATAAACCAACACAACCTTGATGTTCTTATTATACCAAATATCTTTTACCTTAGTGCCATACGTGAGCTGAACTATGTCAGTTTACTCACTCCTATGTGGACTTTGTGGCTACTCAGACCACACCTCTGTTATGTTGATTACAGCACACAGACCGCTCACCAGTTGCTACAAACCAGAAGTAAAACAGGTAAAGACCTGGCTAGCGGTAGCCTTCTCTGCTCTTCAGTACACTGACTGGGACGTGTTTTTATTTATCTAAAAACAGGACAGAAGCTTTCAGGAATCAATAATGAGACCGAGGATTAAGGTTCAATATGTAGATATTTTATTAGCAAACAAGCAATAACAAGCAAAATACATAAATAGCACATAAATGAACATAACAATACTAATTCTAGACTGGATAGGTGGCCATTTGCCCAGACTGTAGCAACTGCTTAAGTACAGTGGGGCCAAAAAGTATTTAGTCAGCCACTGATTGTGCAGGTTCTCCTACTTAGAAAGATGAGAGAGGTCTGTAATTTTCATCATAGGTACACTTCAACTATGAGAGACAAAATGAGAAAAAAACATCCAGGAAATCACATTGTAGGATTTTTAAAGAATTTATTTGTAAATTATGGTGGAAAATAAGTATTTGGTCACCCACAAACAAGCAAGATTTCTGGCTCTCACAGACCTGTAACTTCTTCTTTAAGACGCTCTTCTGTCCTCCACTCGTTACCTGTATTAATGGCACCTGTTTGACCTCATTATCTGTATAAAAGACACCTGTCCACAGCCTCAAACAGTCAGACTCCAAACTCAACTATGGCAAAGACCAAAGAGCTGTCGAAGGACACCAGGAAGAAAATTGTAGACCTGCACCAGGCTGGGAAGAGTGAATCTACAATAGGCAAGCAGGTTGGTGTGAATAAATCAACTGTGGGAGCAATTGTAAGAAAATGGAATACATACAAGACCATTGAGGGTCAAGATCTCATCCCGTGGGGTCAAAATGATCATGAGAACGGTGAGCAAAAATCCCAGAACTACACGGAGGGACCTGATGAATGACCTGCAGAGAGCTGGGACCAAAGTAACAAAGGCTACCATCAGTAACACACTATGTCGAGAGGGACTCAAATCCTGCAGTGCCAGGCGTGTCCCCCTGCTTAAGTCAGTACATGTCCAGGCCCGTCTGAAGTTTGCCAGAGAGCTTATGGATGATCCAGAAGAGGATTGGGAGAATATCATGTGGTCAGATGAAACCAAAATGAAACTTTTTGGTAAAACTCATCGTGTTTGGAGGAAGAAGAATGCTGAGTTGCACACCATACCTACTGTGAAGCATGGGGGCTGAAACATCATGCTTTGGGGCTGTAAAGGGGACAGGACGACTGATCCGTGTTAAGGAAAGAATGAACGGGGCCATGTATCGTGAGATTTTAAGCCAAAACCTCCTTCCATCAGTGACAGCATTGAAGATGGAACGTGGCTGGGTCTTCCAGCATGACAATGATCCCAAACACACCGCTCGGGCAACGAAGGAGTGGCTCCGTAAAAAGCATTTCAATGTCCTGGAGTGGCCTAGCCAGTCTCCAGACCTCAACCCCATAGAAAATTTGTGGAGTCCGTGTTGCCCAGCGACAGCCCTAAAACATCACTGCTTTAGAGGAGATCTGCATGGAGGAATGGGCCAAAATACCAGCTACAGTGTGTGCAAACCTGGTCAAGACTTACAGGAAACGTTTCACCTCTGTCATTGCTAACAAAGATTATGTTACAAAGTATTAAGTTGAACTTTTGTTATTGACCAAATACTTATTTTCCACCATAATTTGCAAATAAATTCTTTAAAAATCCTACAATGTGATTTCCTGGATTTTTTTTCTCATTTTGTCTCTCAAAATTACAGACCTCTCTCATCTTTCTAAGTAGGAGAACTTGCACAATCAGTGGCTGACTAAATACTTTTTGGCCCCACTGTATATTAAAACTCTTTCCACACTGTGAGCACCCATATGGTTTCTCTCCAGTGTAAATGCGCTTGTGTGTTTTGACTCTGTTGATTAAAACTCTTTCCACACTGTAAACACTGATACAGTTTCTCCCCACTGTGAATGTGCTGGTGTATTTTAAGCTCGCTCATTGTATTAAAACTCTTTCCACACTGTAAGCACTTATACGGTTTATCTCCAGTGTGAATGCGCTGGTGAATTTTTAAAGCACTCTGTTGATTAAAACTGTTACCCCTTTTCCACCGGTTCCGGTTCCGTTCCGGTTCCTGAACTTGATTTGGAACCGGTTCAATTTTTTTCAATCTGGCCCCACAGAATACTTGGTTTTTCAGCCCGAACCGTGACGTCACATGTGGGTGTGTCATGTTGTACAGCATAGCGACAGCAACAATGGCGTCTGCTGGTGTCTCGTATGGAGCTTAATGCTGCATTTTTATCTTTTAAAATTCACCTGATTGGATTTTGTTGCTGATATTTTCAAAGTGCCTTTAAAAAGATGAAGTGTGTGATATGACGCGGTAAAAGTGACCCGGACAGAACGAACAACGCTTAACGTGAAAAATAAACCATAACGTGGCTTATTATACTAAAACACTAAGCGATGAATTTGGGCAGTACAGTGCACTTATAACGTGTAATCGTGTTTCTATGTTGTATTTTAGTACATTCAGCCACTTTACACTTTATTTTTTACGTGAAGCTTTTTGACTCTCCCGAGAACCCTGAGCTGCATAAACACCACACGTGAAGTAAATCCTGCCAAACACAGATACATGTGGAGCTTTTAGACTGGATTTGATGGTTATTTGACACAGATGGATGTTCATGTTGTGGAACTTTAGTGATGTTTTATAGCAGTACTGATCAAATCGGTTATTTGCACTGAGAGTCTCGGTGAAAGCGAAGCGCGAAACGCTTCTCACGTCAATGAACTAAAGAAAACAACAAGTGAGCCAAACACGTCACGTCTTCTTATCACCGACAGCTGATCCATGCTTTTTGCATAAAAACAAACATCTGTAACAGCACAAATGCTCACACATATTGTACACGCTCCGCCATGATATTACTACTCTTAACTTTCGTTAAGTAACACCCACAGATGATGGCGTAAACTTGTGGAAACGCACGTCGGTTCTCTACAGAACACCAAGGTTCTGAGAAACCTGAACAGAACCGGTTCAAGAACCATGGTGCTTTTGGTGGAAAAGGGGTAACTGTGAGCACTGATATGGTTTCTCTCCAGTGTGAATGCGATGGTGTAATTTGAGATTACTCTTTGTATTAAAACTGGAGATGCATGAGTACCGATACTGGTATCGGGTATTTGCCAGATACCGCGCTCATTAACTTGTACTCGTACTCGCAAACGAGGCTCCGATACTAAATATCCGATACCGTGTGCCTAAAACTCGGCTCTCGATCACCAAGTGTGAACTATCCAGCAACTCGATCTGACCGGCTCGCCGAGCGCTTGGCTGGGAATGAGTGACATGTCGAACAGCCAATGAGAACGCAGGATACGGTGTGAGGGGAAACGCAGGAGAGGAGTGTAAACAGGTGGGACAGGGGGATAATATAGTTTATATCAGAATACACCAGCACACACACACATTTTACAGTATTTCTGACCTGATCGTTCTCTACAAAACATAACAACAAATCACCAACATTGCAAAAATATTTATTAACCTCTAACTCACTACAGAACAATCCATGCTATTCGTGTTGCCAAATCCACTCAGATTCATTTATTTTTCCTCCTTAATTTCATCACATCAGCGCACAAACACTGATCACTCGCTACTTGTTGACATGCATTTCTGGACGTGGTATCATTAAACTTCTCGTCACTTTTCACGTGTTTTTGTTTAAAAAAAAACGGTATTTGTGAGACCGTTGGTTTCTGTTCAGTGCGTGTACTCAAAGGAACAAATAAACTTTTCCATTGCACTCATTTACTCTAAAAACTACACTATTCCATAATGCTCCAGATTGCATAATTCTAAAAAGGTATCGGTATCGGCAAGAACAAAAATACATGTACTTGTACTCGGTTGGGAAAAAATAGTATTGATGCATCCCTAATTAAAACTCTTTCCACACTGTGACCACTGGGATGGTTTCTCTCCAGTGTGAATGCGCTGGTGTCTTTTCAGACCACTCTGTGTATTAAAACTCTTTCCACACTGTGAGCACTGATACGGTTTCTCTCCAGTGTGAATGCGCTGGTGTAATTTGAGATTACTCTGTATGTTAAAACTCTTTCCACACTGTGAGCACCAATACAGTTTCACTCCAGTAAGAATGCGCTGGTGTATTTTGAGATTACTTTGTGTAATAAAACTCTTCTCACACTGTGAGCACTGATACGGTTTCTCTCCAGTGTGAATGCGCTGGTGTATTTTAAGATTACCCTGTTGATTAAAACCCTTACACACTGTGAGCACGGATACGGTTTCTCTCCAGTGTGAACGCGCTGGTGTGTTTTGAGATTACTTTGTGTAATAAAACTCTTCCCACACTGTGAGCACTAATACGGTTTCTCTCCAGTGTGAACGCGCTGGTGTATTTTGAGTTTACTCTGTTCATTAAAACTCTTTCCACACTGTGAGCACTGATACGGTTTCTCTCCAGTGTGAATGCGCTGGTGTGTTTTGAGATTACTTTGTGTAATAAAACTCTTTCCACACTGTGAGCACTGATACGGTTTCTCTCCAGTGTGAACGCGCTGGTGTACTTTAAGCTCTCTCTGTAATAAAACTCTTTCCACACTGTGAGCACTGATACGGTTTCTATCCAGTGTGAACGCGCTGGTGTTTATTGAGATTACTTTGTGTAATAAAACTCTTCCCACACTGTGAGCACTGATACGGTTTCTCTCCAGTGTGAACGTGCTGGTGTACTTTAAGCTCACTCTTTGTAATAAAACTCTTTCCACACTGTGAGCACTGATACGGTTTCTCTGCAGTGTGAACACGCTGGTGTCTTTTCAGAGTACTCTGTCTATTAAAACTCTTTCCACACTGTGAGCACTGATACGGTTTCTCTCCAGTGTGAATGTGCTGGTGTATTTTGAGATTACCCTGTTGATTAAAACTCTTCCCACACTGTGAGCACTGATACGGTTTCTCTCCAGTGTGAATGCGCTGGTGTATTTTGAGAATACCCTGTTGATTAAAACTCTTCCCACACTGTGAACACTGATACGGTTTCTCTCCAGTGTGAATGCGCTGGTGTATTTTGAGCTTACTCTGTTCATTAAAACTCTTTCCACACTGATACTCTTTCCACACTCTTTCCGCACTGATACGGTTTCTATCCAGTGTGAACGCGCTGGTGTTTATTGAGATTACTTTGTGTAATAAAACTCTTCCCACACTGTGAGCACTGATACGGTTTCTCTCCAGTGTGAACGTGCTGGTGTACTTTAAGCTCACTCTTTGTAATAAAACTCTTTCCACACTGTGAGCACTGATACGGTTTCTCTGCAGTGTGAACACGCTGGTGTCTTTTCAGAGTACTCTGTCTATTAAAACTCTTTCCACACTGTGAGCACTGATACGGTTTCTCTCCAGTGTGAATGTGCTGGTGTATTTTGAGATTACCCTGTTGATTAAAACTCTTCCCACACTGTGAGCACTGATACGGTTTCTCTCCAGTGTGAATGCGCTGGTGTATTTTGAGAATACCCTGTTGATTAAAACTCTTCCCACACTGTGAACACTGATACGGTTTCTCTCCAGTGTGAATGCGCTGGTGTATTTTGAGCTTACTCTGTTCATTAAAACTCTTTCCACACTGATACTCTTTCCACACTCTTTCCGCACTGATACGGTTTCTATCCAGTGTGAACGCGCTGGTGTTTATTGAGATTACTTTGTGTAATAAAACTCTTCCCACACTGTGAGCACTGATACGGTTTCTCTCCAGTGTGAACGTGCTGGTGTACTTTAAGCTCACTCTTTGTAATAAAACTCTTTCCACACTGTGAGCACTGATACGGTTTCTCTGCAGTGTGAACACGCTGGTGTCTTTTCAGAGTACTCTGTCTATTAAAACTCTTTCCACACTGTGAGCACTGATACGGTTTCTCTCCAGTGTGAATGTGCTGGTGTATTTTGAGATTACCCTGTTGATTAAAACTCTTCCCACACTGTGAGCACTGATACGGTTTCTCTCCAGTGTGAATGCGCTGGTGTATTTTGAGAATACCCTGTTGATTAAAACTCTTCCCACACTGTGAACACTGATACGGTTTCTCTCCAGTGTGAATGCGCTGGTGTATTTTGAGCTTACTCTGTTCATTAAAACTCTTTCCACACTGATACTCTTTCCACACTCTTTCCGCACTGATACGGTTTCTATCCAGTGTGAACGCGCTGGTGTTTATTGAGATTACTTTGTGTAATAAAACTCTTCCCACACTGTGAGCACTGATACGGTTTCTCTCCAGTGTGAACGTGCTGGTGTACTTTAAGCTCACTCTTTGTAATAAAACTCTTTCCACACTGTGAGCACTGATACGGTTTCTCTGCAGTGTGAACACGCTGGTGTCTTTTCAGAGTACTCTGTCTATTAAAACTCTTTCCACACTGTGAGCACTGATACGGTTTCTCTCCAGTGTGAATGTGCTGGTGTATTTTGAGATTACCCTGTTGATTAAAACTCTTCCCACACTGTGAGCACTGATACGGTTTCTCTCCAGTGTGAATGCGCTGGTGTATTTTAAGCTCACTCTTTCTATTAAAACTCTTTCCACACTGTGAACACTGATACGATTTCTCTCCAGTGTGAATGCGCTGGTGTATTTTAAGCTCACTCTTTGTATTAAAACTCTTGCCACACTGTGAACACTGATACGGTTTCTCTCCAGTGTGAATGCGCTGGTGTATTTTAAGATTACCCTGTGTAATAAAACTCTTCCCACACTGTGAGCACTGATATGGTTTCTCTCCAGTGTGAATGCGCTGGTGTATTTTGAGCTTACTCTGTTCATTAAAACTCTTTCCACACTGTGAGCACTGATACGGTTTCTCTCCTGTGTAAATGCGCTGGTGTATTTTGAGCTTACTCTGTTCATTAAAACTCTTTCCACACTGTGAGCACTGATACGGTTTCTCTCCAGTGTGAATGCGCTGGTGTATTTTGAGCTTACTCTGTTCATTAAAACTCTTTCCACACTGTGAGCACTGATACGGTTTCTCTCCTGTGTAAATGCGCTGGTGTATTTTGAGATGACTCAGGCACCTGAAGCTCTTCCCACACTGTGAGCAGACGTTTCCTTCTTCCTGTGTGGGACTGAGAGATGTGTTAATGCTGACAGTACCAGAGGACGTTTGCTGATTACTGGAGCTTCTGGTGGGCGTCAGATCCTCATGTTCAGTCTTAATCTTCACCAGAGTCTCATATTTATCATGGTTGCAGCTCTTGATGTGATTGTGGAGCTGATTTTGGGTTGTAAAGGAACGTGGACACGAGGAGCAGCAGAAATCCTTGTTCAGTTCTGAAGCAGAAAAAATTCAAATACATTTATAACATTATAATTAATCAAATACATTTATAACATTATAAATAATCTAATACATTTATAACATTATAAATAATCATATACATTTATAACATTATAAATAATCAAATACATGTATAACATTATAAATAATCAAATACATTTATAACATTATAAATAATCAAATACATTTATAACATTATAAATAATCATATACATTTATAAAATTATAAATAATAAAAAAAACTTATAACATTATAAATAATCAAATACATTTATAACACTATAAATAATCAAATACATTTATAACATTATAAATAATCAAATACATTTATAACATTATAAATAATAAAAAAAACTTATAACATTATAAATAATCAAATACATTTATAACACTATAAATAATCAAATACATTTATAACATTATAATTAATCAAATACATTTATAACATTATAAATAATCTAATACATTTATAACATTATAATTAATCAAATACATTTATAACATTATAAATAATCTAATACATTTATAACATTATAAATAATCAAATACATGTATAACATTATAAATAATCAAATACATTTATAACATTATAAATAATCAAATACATTTATAACATTATAAATAATCATATACATTTATAAAATTATAAATAATAAAAAAAACTTATAACATTATAAATAATCAAATACATTTATAACACTATAAATAATCAAATACATTTATAACATTATAAATAATCAAATACATTTATAACATTATAAATAAAAAAAAAAACTTATAACATTATAAATAATCAAATACATTTATAACACTATAAATAATCAAATACATTTATAACATTAAAAATAATCAAATACATTTATACCATTATAAAAAAAACATTTATAACATTATAAATAATAAAAAAAAACATTTATAAAATTATAAATAATGAAAAAAAACATTTATAAAATTATAAATAATAAAATACATTTATTAAATTATAAATAATAAAATACATTTATAACATTACAAATAATCAAATACATTTATAACATTACAAATAATAAAATACATTTAAAACATTATAAATAATAATAAAAACATTTATAACATTATAAATAATAAAAAAAAACATTTATAAAATTATAAATAATAAAAAAAAACATTTATAAAATTATAAATAATAAAATACATTTATTAAATTATAAATAATAAAATACATTTATAACATTACAAATTATCAAATACATTTATAACATTACAAATAATAAAATACATTTATAACATTATAAATAACCAAATACATTTATAACATTATAAATAACCAAATACATTTATAACATTATAAATAATAAAATACATTTATAACATTACAAATAATCAAATACATTTATACCATTACAAAAAAAAAAATACATTTATAACATTATAAATAACCAAATACATTTATAACATTATAAATAACCAAATAAATTTAAAACATTATAAATAATAAATACATTTATAACATTATAAATAATCAAATACATTTATAACATTATACATAATCAAATACATTTATAACATTATAAATAATAAATACATTTATAACATTATAAATAATCAAAAACATTTATAACATTATACATAATCAAATACATTTATAACATTATAAATAATCAAATACATTTATAACATTATAAATAACAAATACATTTATAACATTATAAATAATCAAATACATTTATAACATTATAAATAATCTAATACATTTATAACATTATAAATAATCAAATACATTTATAACATTATAAATAATCATATACATTTATAACATTATAAATAATCAAATACATTTATAACATTATAAATAATCAAATACATTTATAACATTATAAATAATCAAATACATTTATACCATTATAAAAAAAACATTTATAACATCATAAATAATAAAAAAAACATTTATAACATTATAAATAATAAAAAAAAAACATTTATAAAATTATAAATAATAAAATACATTTATTAAATTATAAATAATAAAATACATTTATAACATTACAAATAATCAAATACATTTATAACATTAAAAATAATCAAATACATTTATAACATTATAAATAACCAAATACATTTATAACATTATAAATAATCAAATACATTTATAACATTACAAATAATAAAATACATTTATAACATTACAAAAAATAAAATACATTTATAACATTATAAATAACCAAATACATTTATAACATTATACATAATCAAATACATTTATAACATTATAAATAATAAATACATTTATAACATTATACATAATCAAATACATTTATAACATTATAAATAATCAAATACATTTATAACATTATACATAATCAAATACATTTAACATTATAAATAACCAAATACATTTATAACATTATAAATAATCAAATACATTTATAACATTATACATAATCAAATACATTTATAACATTATAAATAATAAATAAATTTATAACATTATAAATAATCAAATACATTTAAAACATTATAAATAACCAAATAAATTTATAACATTATAAATAATAAAATACATTTATAACATTATACATAATCAAATACATTTATAACATTATAAATAATAAATACATTTATAACATTATACATAATCAAATACATTTATAACATTATAAAAAATCAAATACATTTATAACATTATACATAATCAAATACATTTAACATTATAAATAACCAAATACATTTATAACATTATAAATAATCAAAAACATTCATAACATTATAAATAACAAAATACATTTATAACATTATAAATAACCAAATACATTTATAACATTATAAATAATAAAAAATACATTTATAACATTATAAATAATAAATACATTTATAACATTATAAATAATCAAAAACATTTATAACATTATAAATAACAAATACATTTATAACATTATAAATAATCAAATACATTTATAACATTATAAATAATCAAATACATTTATAACATTATAAATAACAAATACATTTATAACATTATAAATAATCAAATACATTTATAACATTATAAATAATCTAATACATTTATAACATTATAAATAATCATATACATTTATAACATTATAAATAATCAAATACATTTATAACATTATAAATAATCAAATACATTTATAACATTATAAATAATCAAATACATTTATACCATTATAAAAAAAACATTTATAACATCATAAATAATAAAAAAAACATTTATAACATTATAAATAATAAAAAAAGCATTTATAACATTATAAATAATAAAATACACTTATAACATTATAAATAATAAAAAAACAATCATAACATTATAAATAATAAAATACATTTATAACATTATAAATTATAAAAAAAGCATTTATAACATTATAAATAATAAAATACATTTATAACATTATAAATAATAAAACATTTTTTTATAACATTATAAATAATAAAATACATTTATAACATTATAAATAACCAAATACATTTATAACATTATAAATAATAAAATACATTTATAACATTATAAATAACCAAATACATTTATAACATTTTAAATAACCAAATACATTTATAACATTATAAATAATCAAATACATTTATAACATTATAAATAATCAAATACATTTATAACATTATAAATAATCAAAAACATTTATAACATTTTAAATAACCAAATACATTTATAACATTATAAATAATCAAATACATTTATAACATTATAAATAATCAAATACATTTATAACATTATAAATAATCAAAAACATTTATAACATTTTAAATAACCAAATACATTTATAACATTATAAATAATCAAATACATTTATAACATTATAAATAATCAAATACATTTATAACATTATAAATAATCAAATACATTTATAACATTATAAATAACCAAATACATTTATAACATTTTAAATAACCAAATACATTTATAACATTATAAATAACCAAATACATTTATAACATTTTAAATAACCAAATACATTTATAACATTATAAATAATCAAATACATTTATAACATTATAAATAATCAAATACATTTATAACATTATAAATAATCATATACATTTATAACATTATAAATAATAAAAAAAACATGTATAACATTATAAAAATAAAAAATAAAACATTTATAACATTATAAATAATTAAAAAAAACATTTATAACATTATAAATAATAAAATACATTTATAACATTATAAATAATTAAAAAAAACATTTATAACATTATAAATAATAAAATACATTTATAACATTATATATAATAAATACTGTTAGTAATTGTTAAACTGAGATCTGATGCTAAAGTCCTGTAACGTGATTCATCCTGCATTCATCATTTCCTGCTCACACTGATCTGCATGAGCACAATACAAGCTTTCACTGTATGATGCTTCATCCCAGGTTCCTCTGATTCTATTCAATCCAAATCTTATTTTACTCAAGATAAAAAATATCTTACTGAGTTCATCTTTATCTTCAGGTTCTTCCTTCTTCACAGGCTTCATCTGGAAACCTCCACACTGTTGGTCCTCTGGGGTGAGGTGTTCCTCAGAGGTGACGTGTTCCACAGGGATTAAAGATCCTTCACCTGAAATGTCTTTGTTTTGTGAAAGAAGAAAAATAAGTTTGTTATTGTTGGTAGTAACGACCGACTTCTTTATTAAGCACTTAAGTTAGAACTAACAGACACGTACTTCTATACTATCTGTCAAAAACACGACCTATAAACCTTTGTTCAAACAGGGTTTCAGCTGATTTAATAATAATAACAATACAACCGCAATTCAGAAAAAGTTGGGACAGTATGGAAAAAGCTAATAATAATATAAACACAGACTTTGACTTTTATTTGATGTCAGACAGGATGGAGCAGAGATGTTTCATCTTTTATCTGTTCAAATTCATTTCATTTATTAATAAACATCCATTCCTGCGTTTCAGGCCTGCAACACTTTCTAAAAAAAGGAGGAGAGTTAAGATCTGGATGGAAGGTGCAGACTCATCTCTCCAGGACCATCAGCACAAACAATCACGTATATATTGAATATATCAGCTTATATACTCGACTTTATTTCTTCTCATTCATTACCCAATCATTCAGCCACTTGTATTCACCCGGCATTACTCTGTAATTATATACTAGTGTAAACACGGTACAGTCAGCATGATCTGTTTAATCTTCTTTATCTTCTGTCTCCTCATTTCACTCACCTGCTCACTTATGCACTAAATATACTAAAATATTACAAGAAATTCAGACACGACCAAATTAGGAGAAATGATTTTGCTCAAGTCTTACTGAGTTCATCTTTATCTTCAGGTTCTTCTTTCTTCACAGGCTTCATCTGGAAACCTCCACACTGTTGATCCTCTGAGAAGAGCAGTTCCACAGAAGCCACAAGTTCTGCAGGGATTAAAGTGACTTCACCTGAAATTCATCAATATGAGAAGAAGAATCTCAACAACTGGAGGAAACTGAAGGTTGTGGGTTTGGTTCCTAATAGGGATGTCCCGATCCGATCTCACAGATCGGGATCGGGGCCGATCAAGGCATTTTTAACTGATTGGAAATCGGCTTTAGTAATGTCGATCATAACCCGATCTTTTGTCCATGCATGTCCGCTGTGTGGAAATACTTTAAATTGGAAAGTGAAACAAGTCCAACAGCGGTGTAATGTCTGTAATGCGAGCGTTTCACGAGGCGGTGGGAGCAGAGCTGCGTTCATTACTGTAGAATTTTACTGTTTATATGGTGTGTGAGTCGAGGATTACTCCGGTTTACAAAACAATAACTTTTAATCCGAGTATGAAAACTTCAGGACCAGAACATACAGCTTTTACCAGTTTACGTGTTACAAGACTGAACAACATCTCAGTATCAAGCTCTCTGATTGGCTTAGTTATGTAACCGAGCGTCGTAGTGATGCACTCGCTTAATAAAGAAATTAAATACACGGTATATTCACTAATTGTCGGGAGCAAAACACTTTGTTAACTTATTCTGTTCCGAATAGCGGACAGCCAGAGCCGAGCACGCTATCCCATGCACTATGGAAGCCCCAAAGGGTCAAAACACACTCACTTTGCGTAGAAACGTCCATCAATCCATTGTCACAATACAAGCACTTTAGGAACTGGCTTTCCTTCATAACAAAAGAGTGACTTTCCGTTTTATTTTGGTATTCAGGTTTTACTGTAATGCTGTTAAGTAACTTATTTGTTTTTTTATATTCAAGTTAAGCTGCTACACCACTTGTGAGTGGAGATTTTTGTTCATTTTTAGTGTATCACTGCATTAAACAGAATTATGTTCTTTGAATATAAAGTTCAAAGTGAAACTGTAATTATCTCACTTCATTTTTACTACAATGCTGCACTAGGTTTGTTTACTTTTATTTTGTAAAAGAACATTAAGCAATAGTTTGGATGCAGGCAATTTTTTCCCTACAGCACTGCAGAGCTATTCAGTTGTTAAACATGTACATTGGATTAATTGGAATAACTGTAATGTACTTGAAGTGTGCACCGTGTAAACAGTGTTATCTAGTTCTTATCTAGACAATATCTAGAAAATACAAGTATCGGTTTGATAATCGGTATCGGATCGGGATCAAAATTAAAGATCGGGATCAAGAACAAAAAAACGTGATCGGGACATTCCTAGTTCCTAATCATAAATAAATCCTAGTTACATTAAAACTTAAATCGAGACTGGAGTGTAGCAGCTGTACTGTACTACTGTACTGTACTACACTAAACTGTACCATACTGTACTGTATAATACTGTACTGTACCACACTGTCTGGTGAAAAAGTGGCATCATGCTCTATATTTACTTACAGAAAAAATCATCATCATCATCATCATCATCATCATCATCATCATCCTCCTTTTGTATTATTTTATTCTGGAATTCTTCATGTTGTAGATCCACAGGGGTGACGTCTCCCTCTTCTGCTGACTGCATTATTAAAGATCTAATAGACAGACAGACAGACTATTCAACTATAAACAAATTTCAACTGTAAACAAAGTTCAACTGTAAACAAAGTTCAACTATAAACAAAGTTCAACTATAAACAAAGTTTAAAAATATCACGTGTTTATATAGAACTGTGAGATTTAATCATGAAGAAACTCAATCAGTTCCGCTCAATTGATTCATTTTGCTGGATCGGTTCAATGAATCGGTTCATCAGTACTGAATCATATGTGATGCTAACAGTTAGCGGAGCAGCTAAAAGTTTGTGTGTTTAAATAAAACTGAAGTTAAATCTCCTCAAATCCTCACAGTGATGTTTTATTATGAACTCTAGTTTTATTATTAATTAGAATGTGGTTATAATTAAATATAAGGGTTATAATTAAATACATATTTTACTTACAGATGAGGCTCTACAGTACAAACACAGCAGCTTCTTGTTCTTCTTATGATGTTTAATGGCGGTTGGCAGAACAACTTAAGACGCACCAGCGTCACCAACTGGACTGGAGTTGAACAGCAGCTTAGCAGTAAAACATCTCCATTAGCACATCTGTATTAGTGGTGTGCGATACTGAAAAATTTCATATCGATCCGATACCAAGTAAATACAGGGCCAGTATCGCCGATATCGATCCGATACTGATACTTTGTACTTACTTTCATGTAGGGTAGAGCAGTGTATCATGATTTATGAGGTGAATGTATCATCAATTTGCTTTGACTAATAAATGATTTTGTGTTTATTAGTTCATCATGTGCAGTAAAAACCCACTACAGTTTATAGGTGAATAAAAAGTAATTTTATTAATGTAATAAACTTTAATGAAGTCTGGGGTTTTTGTTAAGAAACAATTATATAATAAGAAACATAATTCCCCCTCTCATAGTACACTCTGACTTTTTGTAAAATAAAGTACAGAAAAAGTTCCGGGAGTCTCCAGCATATACATAGCGGCTTCCTCATTCCCGCAAGTCAGATAAAATCTCCTGGAATCTACAACGAGCGGCCAAGAACGACACACACGCACACACACACATGAAGGAGACACAGACTTTTTTTACTACGACTGCGTATTAAATCTGTTATCTGATATACAATCTAGCGCACTGTGTAGGGAACATAAATCAATTGTCTAATATACTGTCTAGTGCACTAAGTAGGGAACATAAATCTATGATCAAAAATACAATCTAGTGCACTCTGTAGGGAACATAATTAATTATGTAATACAGTATCTAGTGAACTGTGTAGGGAAAATAAACCAATTGTCTAATTCACTATCTAGTGCACTACGTAGTGCACTATGTAAGGAACATAAATCCGTTATCTGATATACAATTTAGTGCACTATGTAGGGAACATAAATTCATATCTAAAATACTATCTACGTAGTGCACTATGTAGGGAAGCGACTCCTTCAGCTTCCAATTTCTTGGATTGCTGAGTACTATCAACTTAGTGAATCGACTCTTTCGAGTCTATTCCTGTCCTTCGACTTAAAGAATCGGATTAAAGAATCGACTCAAAGAATCATTTGATTCATTTGAACGCGCAGACTCACTCGCTCTCCCGCTGTGAGCTTCTCAAACTAGAGGTGGGTGATACCGGGAATTTTGGTATCGATCCGATACCAAGTAAATGCAGGGCCAGTATCGCCGATATCGATACCGATACTTTTTAATATTTAAGCTTCATAGATCCAAAGGATCCAAAAGACCTAGGATAGAATTTCGCCAAACATTGTACGTGACAACAAAATACTTTATTATCACAATCAACATTTTTGTTTAGAAACAATGGAACAGTAACAAAACAAAGTTTGCCTTAACATTAGGACAATAAATCTTTTTTGAGGTAGAAAAGGAGAAACCACAATACAAAATAAAAATAAAAATTCTCCCCTCACTAGACATCTTTTCTAGTTCTTTCTTTCTTTGTTTCTTTTTTCAAATAGAATTGTTCTTAGGAAAAACAATAAAAAAGAAGGAATTTTCTTCCTTTCAGTGCAATTCTGTTTTTTCTTAAATAAACAGTGTAAAAAAATATCACTCAACACAACTTAAAACAAAATGTCCTGAGGTAGAGGGCTGACAAACCACAATACAACAAAATTAACACACCACAACAAATACTGTAAACAGTTTCAAACTTGTTCTGTTTTTCAAGTCGAACAATACAATAAAATAATACAAAGAATAAGGAATTTCTTCCCTTCAGTGCACTTCTGGCTTTAAACAAAATAAAAACAATAAGTGAAAAATAAATAAAGAAGGTATAAATAAAGAAAGAATACAGCTACACTGTGGGCCCTCCCCCCGTTGAGAACAAAGGATTAGAGATTTTTATTTAAGAACAGTATCATGTCTCTCTCCGTACTGTGACGTGTCGACTCGAGGAGAGCGCTGAGTGGGCGGGTCAGGCTGAGCCTACCTGCATGTCTGTTTGGCTGGCGCCGCTGAGCCACGTGACGGTGCAACAACAAAAGACGACACAGCGCAGCGCTACTCTTACAGACAGAGAGTAGACTTTGATGAATCCGCGAGCGCAGCAGTCAGCTTGAGTATCGATCTTTTTACACGAGTATTGCTCAATATCAATACCAGCGTTGGTATCGATATTATCGATATTTGGATCGATCCGCCCACCTCTATCTCAAACTGAACTCCGTCTTTCTGCACATGAGGAAGAAATCTATGTAGAGATCTCAAATAACATGAACCTGAAGGTATGAACTTACATTGTAGAAAAGAAAACAAGCCAGTAGCAGCAGTGTGCACATTAAACCATTTACAGAAGGGTCATTAAGTTTGGCTAATTGAAATAATGGCATGTTTCTGACTAGAATGAGAGGGGCAGTAAAAAGATCTCACACTTGTCAGAGACAATGTTTGAAGCCCAGGTTAATAGGACCTGTTAGTTAGAGAAGGATCACTTGTTTGTTAGTTTAAGTCCAAAAGCAGGTGTGGCCCGTACGGGGATCGAACCCGCGACCTTGGCGTTATTAGCACCACGCTCTAACCAACTGAGCTAACCGGCCTGTTCATCTGTACTTTCTTTAGATCTTTGTACATAATTCTACACTAACCCCATTCAAGCAGCTGAAACGCACTTTAATAATACTAAGAGGTTTTGTAGGTTCTTCTATGTGTGAACTATCTAAACTATATTTCTTAAAGTTCTTGACTGAGCTTAATGCCACCAACCAGTGACTGGAGCAGATACGACTCAGGTCCTGCACACAGTAAGTAGTGCTGATACACAGTACCAGCCTGCACACCAGAAGGGCTCCAAACATCAAGTTTTCACCAGGGCCGGAGTTGGGCCCCTTTTTCAGACCGGGAGTTTCATGAACAAACCCGGCCCACTTTTTCCACGGAGGAAAATTTTGAATAAATAAAACAGCAGCTAGCTCTTACAATGACTTTTTATTGGGTATAAGTTCAGGTGTATGTTGGTAAGTTAACAGAAAACACTTCACATAAACAAGTTTAATTCAAATTTAAATCAGATAAAGATTTAAAAGGTAAAAATGTGATAAAGATGAAAAAAGTATTT
Organism: Trichomycterus rosablanca; assembly: GCF_030014385.1. Classification (NCBI taxonomy): domain Eukaryota; kingdom Metazoa; phylum Chordata; class Actinopteri; order Siluriformes; family Trichomycteridae; genus Trichomycterus; species Trichomycterus rosablanca. The sequence continues at coordinate 29,816,313 of NC_086001.1, read as the reverse complement.
ACATTTGTACAGGAGCAATAAGTTGAAATAAAAATTAAAATTGCATTTGTCTTTTCAACAGAGAGGTGCTCTATTGTTAGGTTTACACTAAACTCTTAAGTAGCTTCACTATTTAGTGGCTACCTAAAGCATCAAAAGCCTCCTAAGCAGTGCACTTTATTAATAACGGTGTCATTGTCTATAGACATGAGACATTGCTTATCTGCTGCTCTGAGGCTAAAAAACATTTCATTAAGGGTTAGCCTGTTTTGCTGAATAACATAACATGCTTGAAGTTTTTTTTTTCTTTTTTTTTTCTTTTCTTTTTAACACTTTGGCCTATAATATGATGGTGTAAAATTGATAGTGATTTAGGCTATTTGTCTTCATTTGTTAAAATAAATTAGGCTATCGTGCTGACATCTTTCTGAATGTCTGAACAATTTAACATATATCATGTATATTCTCTATGTTATATTTTACATTACAGATAACTATCTTAGTTTAAATAACTCTGTTAGACTATCCTCTACCTGTCCCTTCAGTACCCAGACAGCACAATACGTAGGTGAAGCATCGGTAAAACACCGCCGTGTAGGAAATTCATCGCGTTCTATTTTTAGACGTAGGATATTGGGAGGCAAAACGTGGAAGTGTCGCTTTTTGCTTTCCTATGCAACGTGCATCGGCTGAAGATCGGAACATCGCGTTTTCAGCTCCACTGTCGCATCAGGGTCACATGGAGCCGTGGTCAGAGAAGCCCGCTTGGGACTGAAAGATCACCGGTTCTAGTCATCAGACTGTATCAACGATTTTAAAGGAGCAGAGATGTACATGCAGGAAAAGTAAAGCCAAATATTACCCATAAGAAAAAGATATTTTACTGATACTATCGTCAACAATAAATATAAACTCAGGACACACGAAATTCACTGTTGGTTTTGGACAGAAAATGAAATTGCTATATTAGATTTATATGCACTGCCCCCTGGTTCCATGAACTATAGCTACTGTATAGAAATCTGAATCTGTAACTGGTCATATTGTGTACACTGCCAACCCTGGTTACTATAACAACCACTGTATCAGAGAATGTAATGTGGCCTTTCATTAAAAAAATAAATCAATGTCAGGTGTAAAATGATAACCAGACAGTAGCAACATTTACAGTCACAAACAAATCAGGTTGGTTTACTGCAATGGTAGTTTGAAATGCAGTGGCATTAATAAAAATATTGTTTCAACAAGAACACAAAAAGCTCAATAAGAGCATTTTCCACACCTTTAACTGTATACACAGGTGTAAAATATGTAATTTTTAAGATATAAAATATTCTTTGCCAGCCCATTACAGCTTCACATAGTGCCCAGCTCACTCTCTTCCTGCCAGCAGCAACAGAATTTCTGTTATCCATCAATGAACATTTAAAGGAAATGGTATCCTACACCTAACACCAAAGATTGCTGTGGCCATTTATGATCTGATAAGCAAAACATAATTTATCATGTAATGTTGAGCATTTAGCAGTTTGCAATAAAATAAATCCTTCAGCTAATAATTAAGGTTGCTGTGGCTGTTTATGATCCAATCAGCAACACTTGCTTCATTTGTACATTAGGCTTATTAATGCTGGCAAATTTTCTCTTCTGATTTACAAAAAATGAATTTGTAGAAATGCTTCAGCTGATGCCAAGTAGCCTTTATTACATGGAAACTTGCAGAAAATATAAAAATATTATAAGGTCAACATCATACAACAGATAAAAATTGAGTTTAATGTGCATATAACAATATAGAACATGATGTAACCTTAAAAATAGTGAGCCTGCATGAGATTACAGCCACCTGTAATATAGTTTCAGTTCAGAGTTGACTGAATAAAATATTTATCGATTTAAACACATTTACGAATGATGGTAGAACCAATCATGTTAAAATACAACATAAATTGAACTTGAGTTGCATATGTTCAATTCCCAGGATCCATGGCTGAAGTGCCATGGGCACCGGGGATGGCTGCCCGACACACTGGGTGTGTGTTGACTGGTGCACTGGTGTGTGCGTGTTCACTGCCACAGATGGGTTAAATGCGGAAGACATTATTTTATAGTCAATGCGAAATCTGACCGGGAGCCAGTGCAGTGTGCATAAGACAGGGGTGATGTGTTCATATTTTCTGGTTCTAGTAAGGATTCTGGCTGCTGCATTCTGGACTAACTGCAGTTTGTTTATACACCTACTGGAACAACCAGACAAAAGGGATTACAATAATCCAACCTAGAGGTAACAAAAGCATGGACAAGTATTTCTGCGTCATGTAGTGACATCATAGCTTAGCAAGGTTTCTAAGATGACAGAAGGCTATCCTGGTGGTGATAGCTACATGAGCTTCAAAAGAAAAACTGGAATTAATAATCACACCAAGGTCTATAACAGCTGTACATGGTGTAACTGAAATACCATCCAGAGTTACTATGTAATCAGAAAGTTTACTTCTAGCTGCCTGTGGTCCTAATATTTTTTATTATATCATTTAGTAAAAGAAAATTGTTCAACATCCAGAGTCTAAACTGGTGTCTCTCATCTGGATGTGCTGACACATAGAACTGTGTATCATCAGCATAACAGTGAAAGCTGATACCATGTTTAAGAATAATATTAACCAGAGGTAGCATATCTATACATACAGTGTATCACAAAAGTGAGTACACCCTTCACATTTCTGCAGATATTTAAGTATATCTTTTCATGGGACAACACTGACAAAATGACACTTTGACACAATGAAAAGTAGTCTGTGTGCAGCTTATATAACAGTGTAAATTTATTCTTCCCTCAAAATAACTCAATATACAGCCATTAATGTCTAAACCACCGGCAACAAAAGTGAGTACACCCCTTAGTGAAAGTTCCTGAAGTGTCAATATTTTGTGTGGCCACCATTATTTCCCAGAACTGCCTTAACTCTCCTGGGCATGGAGTTTACCAGAGCTTCACAGGTTGCCACTGGAATGCTTTTCCACTCCTCCATGACGACATCACGGAGCTGGCGGATATTCGAGACTTTGCGCTCCTCCACCTTCCGCTTGAGGATGCCCCAAAGATGTTCTATTGGGTTTAGGTCTGGAGACATGCTTGGCCAGTCCATCACCTTTACCCTCAGCCTCTTCAATAAAGCAGTGGTCGTCTTAGAGGTGTGTTTGGGGTCATTATCATGCTGGAACACTGCCCTGCGACCCAGTTTCCGGAGGGAGGGAATCATGCTCTGCTTCAGTATTTCACAGTACATATTGGAGTTCATGTGTCCCTCAATGAAATGTAACTCCCCAACACCTGCTGCACTCATGCAGCCCCAGACCATGGCATTCCCACCACCATGCTTGACTGTAGGCATGACACACTTATCTTTGTACTCCTCACCTGATTGCCACCACACATGCTTGAGACCATCTGAACCAAACAAATTAATCTTGGTCTCATCAGACCATAGGACATGGTTGCAGTAATCCATGTCCTTTGTTGACATGTCTTCAGCAAACTGTTTGAGGGCTTTCTTGTGTAGAGACTTCAGAAGAAGCTTCCTTCTGGGGTGACAGCCATGCAGACCAATTTGATGTAGTGTGCGGCGTATGGTCTGAGCACTGACAGGCTGACCCCCCACCTTTTCAATCTCTGCAGCAATGCTGACAGCACTCCTGCGCCTATCTTTCAAAGACAGCAGTTGGATGTGACGCTGAGCACGTGAACTCAGCTTCTTTGGACGACCAACGCGAGGTCTGTTCTGAATGGACCCTGCTCTTTTAAAATGCTGGATGATCTTGGCCACTGTGCTGCAGCTCAGTTTCAGGGTGTTGGCAATCTTCTTGTAGCCTTGGCCATCTTCATGTAGCGCAACAATTCGTCTTTTAAGATCCTCAGAGGGTTCTTTGCCATGAGGTGCCATGTTGGAACTTTCAGTGACCAGTATGAGAGAGTGTGAGAGCTGTACTACTAAATTGAACACACCTGCTCCCTATGCACACCTGGGACCTAGTAACACTAACAAGTCACATGACATTTTGGAGGGAAAATGACAAGCAGTGCTCAATTTGGACATTTAGGGGTGTAGTCTCTTAGGGGTGTACTCACTTTTGTTGCTGGTGGTTTAGACATTAATGGCTGTATATTGAGGGAAGAATAAATTTACACTGTTATATAAGCTGCACACAGACTACTTTTCATTGTGTCAAAGTGTCATTTTGTCAGTGTTGTCCCATGAAAAGATATACTTAAATATCTGCAGAAATGTGAGGGGTGTACTCACTTTTGTGATACACTGTACATAGATGGGCCTAAAACAGAACCTTGTGGAACACCAAACTTAACCTTACTGTGCATAGAATATTCACCATTTACATCTACAAACTGATAACGGTCACTCAAATAGGCTGTTCCCTAAACTCCAACAATATTTTCTAGCCTATAAAGGAGATCAATGGTGTCAAAAGCTGCACTTAAGTCAAGCAGTACAAGCAGGGAGACACAACCCTGATCAGAGGCCAGTAACAGGTCATTCACAACTTTAACCAGCGCTGTCTCTGTGCTATGATGAGGCCTAAACCCTGACTGACAAATGTTATTTCTATGCAGGTATGAACATAGCTGCTGTGCTACAACCTTTTCTAGGATTTTGGAGATGAAGGGGAGGGTTGATATCGGTCTGTAATTAGACAACTGGCAGGGGTCTAGGTTAGGTTTTTTGCCAGAGGTTTGATAACTGCTTTAAATGATTTAGGGACATAGCCAGTACTAAGAGATGAATTGATCTTTTTTAAAAGAGTTGTATCTGTTTTAGGAAAGTTGTGGGTACGGGATCTAGTATACATGTTGTCGATTTTGATCAAGAAATTAGTGAAATTAACTTGGTCTCACGGAGAGGGTTAAAAGACTCTAAACGCTGATCTGATGTAACTATACTGACATCTAGTTGGTTTGTCATCAGATTGCTCAGGTTTAGATTAATAGTATTAATTTTGTGCCATATGTTTTCAACTTCATCACTGAAAAAATTCATAAAGTTGTCGCTGCTAAATACTGATGGTGTGGATGCTTCTGTAGTGGTGGTCTTCCTAGTTAGTTTTGCTACAGTATTAAATGTAGGATTAGTTTTGTTTTCTTCTAGCGAGGAGAAATATTTTGCTCTAGCAGCACTAAGAGCTTTTCTATAATTTAGGAGACTCTCCTAAGTTTGACTCTGTTCTAAGACAGTCATTCTGCTGTTCACTCAAGGGGAGGCTGCTACAGGAAGCCAGGGAAGGGTACACAGCAGGGAAGTGATGTGTTTGAACTTTTGAAGGTTGAAGACAACTTAAGCTGCTGCTCCATAAGATGATGTCCGTTGTACATGCTGAGATTCGAGCCAAAACCTGTGTCAAAAGGAAGAAAAGAAAGAATAAGTTGAGTGTTGTTAAGCAAAACAATGGTAGACAAAGCCAAGTGAAGAAAACATCACCAAATTAGGTTATGACGAACACTGCCATATTGTTATTGCTGTACTGTCCTGCTGCAGTGGCATCAGATCTGTTTTTTTTTTTTACAAAATATATACACAACAAATGAGTGTTTCAGCTAAAATAGCTCAATAGATCAAGTTACAGAAGACAGTATATTTGCTGTACACATTACATAATAACCAAACATTAAGTGGTTTAGTTCCTTAAACATCACATGTACTGCATGCAGCACCTCAGATTGATCTTTCAGGCAGTCCTTTACGCCAAACTTGTTTTTAGTAGGGTTGAACTAATAGAAAAACTAAAATTAGGGCAATAATCTTTGAAAAGCAATACAGCAGTGTATTCTGATAGTCAGTCAGACATTTTCTCATCTGCTTAGTCCGTCAGAGTGGTGGTTTGTCCGGAGCCCACCCGGAATCACTCAGCACAAAGCAGGAATACATATACCACATACCACACACACACACACCGAGGGGCAATTACGTGTATCCAATAAGCCTACCCTTTGTGTTTTTCAGGAGCAGGGAGGGAACCAGAGCACCTGGCGAAAACCCACACAGACACAGGGAGAAGCTCCAAACTCCTCAAAGACAGATGCTGAAGCGAGACTCGCCTGTATAGTTTTTCAATTCTAGCAATATCTTTAAGTCATATATTTGACACATAAAACATTAAGTCTGGTAATACCTATAAACTGTGATTGCCTGTCATTATTTTCACATTTGTTTAATTCTGTTTTGTGAAAATAATAAATATTAAAATATAAAATATCACTCCAACGGGTCACATTTTTTACCCCAGTGGTGGAGCATGGAGTGATGCACATTCAAAGGGTAAAATATTTAAAGCATAAGACTGAATATCTGTGCATTAACACATCTTAGTGAATTATCCCATACTAAATTAGTCAATTTAGGGAACATTAACAAATAAGGCTAGTATACTGAATAAAGTATGCAACACATTAACCACAAACAGCCTATTTATTATGCTGTAGGCATTGTGATTCTCTTGACTATCACCTTATGTTGCAACTCATCTGATTTTAAATTAATAACAAAGGAAAAAGAAAAAGTTAGTGAGACTGAAAATACAAGGCGAGTTAAACGTCTTAAACAATTTATCATAATAGGTTTTATGGGAAGCTCATGCTCAGTACAAAAATATTGTACTACCGTATAAAAGTAAAATTTAAAAAATAAAAAAGTTACTCTTTTACTATATTAAATGTAAGTTATACTTAAGCAATCTTGATGGTGTATATTAATAACCTACTGTAGGAGCACTGGGTGCTGCATGGTGAAGGAGCAGTGATGCCACAGTGATGCTACAGAGTGCCAAGTGGACCATGGCTAGATTAAAATTCAACATTTGCTGGGGCTGCAATTTCATTCAAGGTCAACACCCATTCCATTTCAAGTTATGTCAATCCATTTACCTTCAGTTTTAGAAAACCAAAAACCTCTGTGAACACACCAGGCCCAGTTCGAACACCCTGCATCCATCTTTGCAGGGCTCTTATTCTTGGTAGAGGAACCCTGCACTACCTGCAGGGTCTTGTAACCTGTTGGACCAGCAGCAAAGTGATTGATCTATTTCGTCCCTTTTGTGTTTAGTCTGACTAATGCCTCAATTTGGTCATTTTGAAAAAGTGGTCTTTAAATGATTTGTCCCCAATTCACTTTGTTTGAGAGCAGCATTATCGTTCTTTATTATTTTAGTGCTGCTTTTGCTTTTTTTCTTGTCTATATTTTTTTCACAGATCCCAATGACCTTTACCTATTCCTTACTTTAAGTAAATCAAACTTTAAGCTTCCCAGTGCTGTGGTTTTTGTTTGTAAAAAGTGCAAATGCAGTGTTTGAATAGGATTACCTCATTTTTGTTGGTGTAATCTCTGGTAATGTTAAGATGTGTGTCAGTCACTCTGAGCGACAGGAGCATCTCCAGGCAGCACAACAAACCATGGTGGAGAGCGACAGGAGCATCTCCAGGCAGCACAACAAACCATGGTGGAGACTATATGCAGGACAACGCAGAGGAAAGAGCACAGACAAACTGTTTAAGTTCATGAGACATTCATTTAATGAATTTATGATGAATGGTAAATAAGTGCATAGTAAAAACAAGGACAAGGCACATGTGTGTGTGTGCACAGATATATAAATGTGTTTTAATGTGTCATGTCCTGTCTAGACATGTGGCGTTTGAATGTTTCCTTTTTAATAGCAGATTTCTGCACCTGCAAGTCAATTTTGGCTTCTTCTCCTTCTGTTGTATTTAAAAGTCAAAGTTTACACTAGTCAGTAAGTTAAGATTACACAGACCCTCAGTATATCAATAAAAATTAGGATATGACTTCTTTTGACAACCATACCAAGTTTAAGAACATAAAGGTGCACTCACACTAGGCGCTGTTGCCTTGTAAAATACCAGAGAATGATTGTACTCCCTTTTCCCCTGTGCACACTGCTATGTTCTGGGCCCGAGCACACTTGTGTCTTCACTATGCAACTGTTTTGTTGGAGAAAGGTATGTTTGCTACGACAGCATATTAGGGCCACTGCTAAATACATGAATAAATACATACATTCATACATGGATAAATGCTCTTTAACCAAGGTAACTCTTTTCTTTAAAAAAATGCATACTGATGTAACTATGTAAACATGTTGATGTGCTATATAAATATTGTTAATCAATGTATTTATTAACTATTGATTACCAAAACTCACTGTTTTGTCTGTGTATAGAGTCCACATGAATCTATTGACCACCAAGCGTACTGAACTGCCTTCGATGCGTCTCACTCAACACATCTATGCTTGCAGGCTTGTCACGTGTCACTTTGTTCCCTAATTTTGGTTCAACTGCAAATACATATGACCAGTATAAAAGCAAACCAGGACCCAATGTATTTGTTTCGTGTTAAATATAGCGTCATCCCCTGTAGCAAGTAAAAGTTTCTCCTCCTGATCAAATGCAATGAAGCATACCTTGGTCTAGCTGCTCTAAATCCTACATATACACCTAATAGGGACAAAAGTATTTGGACACCTACATATTACACCTACAGGAGAATTCATGACATCCCACTGTGAAGGCTTTCTACAAGATTTGAGTGTGTCTGTGGGAATTATTGTCCATTCATCCATAAGAGCATTTGTGAGGTCAGGAAGTGATGGACAAGAAGACATGGCTCACAATCTCCATTCTCCATTTCCCCCCAAAGGTGTTCGATGGGGTTGTGGTCAGAGCTCTGTGTGGACCGATCACGTTCTTCCAGACCAAACTCACCCAACCGTGCCTTTATGAACCTTTCTTTGTACACTGGGACACAGTCATGTACAAACAGAAAAGAGCCTTCTCCAAACAGTTCCCACAAAGTTGAAACCAAATAACTGTCCAAAATGACTTGGTGTAATGAAGCATTAAGAATTATCATTCCCAGGCCTAGACCAAGCCCTGAAAAACCCCATAACATTATCCCTCCTCCACCAAACTGGGTCGACACTGTGCACTCATTCTCCTGGCATTCACTAGGTGTTTGATTTTATATACCTGTGGCAATGGGACTGAACAAACCCCCTAAATTTAGTGATTAAGAAGTGTGTCCCAATACTTTTGTCCATATAGTGTATAAAATCAAGCACTTAGTGAATGCCCATACAGAGCTCTGACCTCAACCCCCTCAAACACTGCTGGGATAAACTAGAATGAAGATTGTGAGCCAGGTCCTCTCATCCAACATCACTGTCTGATCTCACAGATGCTATATGAACTGATACATTTCCCACAGACACACTCTTGTAGAAAGCCTTCCCAGAAGAATGGGAGCTGTTATAGCTGCAGAGGGGAACAGACTATATATAAATGTCTATGGATTTAGAATGGGGTGTTATAAAAGAATACTTTTGTCCATACAGTGTAGCTGATGATATTTACTAGACTGAACACCCTGAGGAGGGCGGCGGGAAAGTGTGAAAGTGACTGCACGCGCTCGCAGTCTCGCGCAGTTTGAGGGTATAAAAAGCCGTTTTTAACCCTCAGTTCGTTATTTCTGGCTTTAAGGAGTTTACCAGAGCAGAGTTTAGAGGTAAGAAATAAATAAAATAAAACTCAAGATATGAAAAATTCATATGTTATAATGGGTGACAAAACAATATAATATACCGGTATATTAATCAGAATAAAATAAATCTTTTTAGATTAACCAGGTTAACTTGAGTTAGCTTTGAGGCTAACACAGATGGATTGTTGTGGTAAATAAAATACCAAACAATATTTTTCATTTTCAGTTTGAGAGGAACAACATTATTAAACGTTTAATATTTTATTAATTCTCGAAATATATCATTCAGAGGAGTCGATTCCTCTACACCGATCGCCAGAGGAGTCGATTCCTCTACGCCGATTACTGTTGTTATTGTAAAGTGTAACGGAATCGTGGATCCCGCTTTGGTCCGCGATGCGTGGTGCCGTGGTTAACATTGAGTCGACTCAGAGTCGTGATTTATTAGTTGACCATCGAGCACCAACAAAACGGAACACTGTAAATTATCTTAAGCTCTAAGATGTTCAGTAGTAAAACATTAGGCAGTTTAAACACACACTTTAAACTAAATGTCCAACGTGTCTGACTCCAACAGGCTAAACAGCTGGGCTGCTCACGTTCAGCACAATATCACTGACATATACTGGACAATTACCATTTAAACAAGAACTTAACACATTACCGACATTTCTTAAAGCTTAATTACGTGCCACTACTGATAACAGAGGAGGACAAATCCACGACCATCCCCCGTTCTGCTCCCACACGTGGACTAACTGTTTACAGCTCACTGCAGACAAGAAGCGCCTACTTTCAGAGAAAGATCTGACTGACATCCAGAACCACCAATCACCAAATTACGCCGATCGGACCAGCGAGCTGAGGGCGGGACTAAATTGATGTCCCATATGCAAATTAAATATGTAAATAATATAAAATGTTCGAATATTTTTTACATTTTAATAGATATTGTATTTTGTGATTTAATTAAAAGGGTAAAAAAATTGAGATGCAATATTGTTATGTGCAGTGCGCCCTGGCCAGGGATTCGCTTACAACTCTGGGTCAGAAGAAGTGATTGACACTTCTGCAAACCAATAGCAGGGACTTGGAGGAAGACAAAGAGAGGCGATTAGCCAAGATCACTCACACTTAGTGAGCTTTGGTGAGGGAGAGCGCGTCAATCAGTAACAGATGCGATGGAGCTTAGAAAATATGCGCGCCTATATCTGAAGAAGCGCTGTGGAATCCCATCTGGGCAAAACCTCTTACAATAAATCTACGTTTACTTGTTCATCACAGATAAAACAAATCAAATCTTTATGTTTTGTTAGAGACTATTTAAAATGTTTTGGGAACACATTGCCTACATTCAGAAAATGCTCCAGAATAATTGAATGGATTGGCCCAAGTGAATAAAATAATTATGACTAGTATGTTATCCACAACAGTTAAATACACATTGTCCACCCTAAATATAACAGACACGTCTTTCTTTTTCTCACTTTTTAGGGGGGCTGCAGGTCTAACCACACCCACGTCTGCCATCAATCCCATTACAACAAACAAAACTTACAAACTGAAGAAGTTTATTGAAATAGTGTTTTAGGGTCAGTTAGGGTCAAAATAAAAGATATCAAGAAAGACATAATATTTTGTGATTAAGCTCTACTTCAAGATTATCAAAATATTTAATACTAAAGTCATATTTATGATGGTGACCAAAACATGTAAAGTTTAAAATCGTAATGAGATCAAAGTCATAATTATTTTGAGATTAAAGTTGTAATAGTTTGAGAATAAATGTGTAATATTTAGAGCATCATTGGACTACCAGAATCCAAATTCTAACCGTAAAAACACATGACCATCTTTAGGGCTGCATTGGGGTTTTCTGATAATATTACTAACACTTTCCTCGGTCAGGTTTGTGATTAAACATCAGTAAATGATGTGTAATTTATTTTAGAATCCAGTTCTTTTGCGGATTCAATACCTGAGCCTTTTAGTAGAATGTTTCCGTGTGCCTCACACACTACCATCAAATGCTGTTGGGTAGTCCACAGTGATTTCACATTCTCAAAATTTTAAGTTTAATCTTAAAATAATTATTTTAATCTTGAAATATTATAACTCTGTTCTTGAAATACTTGAGTTATAACTTAAATAGTGAAGTTTTACAATTATGTTCTACAGTAACGGAGCATGACATAAGTAATACTATAGTTTTTGATATAATTAATATATTTCTTTTAAAACAGATTTCCAATTCTGTGACTATCCTGTGAAGTTTTTCATCTGCATCCAGTAAGTAACCATTGTGAAGATGGAACAGAAGACTGTTTAAAACATTTATTTTATGTTTCATGTTTGGTCTTTTTAAATTCTCAGTATGGCTTTCACAACACCCTCATATTGGACAATAAGAAGAAAATCCAAAGCCAGAGTTAATGAACAATTAATTTCTGTCTACGTAAATGAACTGGGCTGTGGGAGTCCATATCAAAGGCAGGAACAAAATACTGAGGAAATTGAAGACTGTTTGTCCAATGAGGACAACAAGGAATTTTTTGATGCCTTTGAACTCACAGAAACAGAATCAGACACAGACTCAGATTCAGAAGTCCAAGCCTCTCTGCATAGTAGACTGGCATCATGGGCTGTTGAGCAAAATGTTACACATTCTGCTTTAAACAGTCTCCTAAAGATCCTGGCAGATTACCACCCAAAACTCCCTCATGATGCAAGAACATTGCTTGGAACTGTTCGTTCTACAAAAATGACCTGCAAAGATATTGCTGGGAGACAGTATTACCATTTTGGTGTGCTTGAAGCTATTACACATCTCTTAGAAGAACACAAGCATGTCATAAAAGAAACACACCTTCTGAACCTTCAGGTCAATATTGATGGTTTACCTTTATTCAAGAGTTCCACCACACAGTTTTGGCCAATTCTAGGAATTATTGAAAATCTTCCAAAACATGACCCAGTCATAATAGGTTTGTTTTGTGGCAACCAAAAACCAGGATCCCTGGATGCCTTCCTAGAAGATTTTGTGTCAGACATTTCTAATCTGGAAAAAGGATTTAATTACAAAGGAGATTTCCTGTACTTAAGGCTGTGCACAGTAGTTTGTGATGCTCCGGCATGTGCCTTTGTGAAAAACATAAACGGTCACTCTGGCTATAGTGGCTGTGGGAAATGTACCCAAGAGGGGAAGTATATTGAGAATCGAGTTGTTTTTCCTGAAATTGATGCTTTACTGAGAACAGATGAGTCATTCAGGGCTCAAATAGATGAAGAACATCATCATGGTCCCACACCACTGCAAAGAACATCACTGAAAATGGTAACAGGCTTTCCATTAGACTATATGCACCTTGTGTGCCTTGGTGTTATGCGCAGGCTCCTTTTGTTGTGGCTACGGGGTCCTTTGTCCTGCAGACTGCCTGCCTCTACTGTTGACAACCTTTCAAGCAGACTTCAGCAAATCCGTAAAAATGTTCCCTTGGAATTCTCGCGACAACCAAGGTCTGTAAGAGAGTTAGACAGGTGGAAAGCTACTGAGTTCCGGCAGTTTTTGTTGTACAGTGGGCCTGTTCTTTTAAATAGCACACTCATTACAACAGCATACCAAAACTTTCTTCTACTTTTTGTGGGAGTGTTCATTTTATCCAGCAAACAGCTACTCCGAGACCATCTTGAGTATGCTAATGACATTTTGGTTTTATTTGTGAAACACTTTCAAGAGCTCTATGGGGAAAAGTTCATGTCTTACAATGTACACAACCTTGTTCACTTGGCACAAGATGTAAAAATACATGGTGCACTCGATAATTTCAGTGCATTTAAATTTGAATCTTTCCTTCACCAGATTAAAAAGCTAATTAGAAAACCTGGCTTCCCACTCAGTCAGGTCATTAGAAGACTGTCAGAGAGGCCCAAAAAACTGAATCGAAATAGGAAAAGAATGGGATTATACAAAGTTCATGCATGTGGTCCACTTCCCAGGTCCATCCAAACAGCCAGTCAGTATCGCGAACTGAGGACACAGAGTTTCTCATTGAGATTAGATGAAGCCAACAGCTTTATTTACATCAACAACAAAGTTGCCAGAGTGAAAAATATTTTCTCCCATGGAAATGAGGTCTACATTGCATACTGCTGTTTTCTCGAACAGGAATCATTCTTCGAATACCCTCTTTCCTCAGCCACACTTGGCATCTACTTAATAGACTTAATAGGTCTCAGGGGCCACTGAATATTGCACATTTTCAGAAGTTCAACAGAAGGCATTTGTTTTGCCATATAAGATGAAATTTGTATCTTTTCCCCTTCTGCATACCAGTTCATGAGAAATTTGCTACCAGAACCTCCCTTTTCATCCCCACTGAGTTTTTTTACATTTTCTTCTTCATAATCAAGTTGTTTTTTTTTTGTATAATTTTCATGACATATGAGTAGCATGATAGATCCCTGTATGATAGGAATGTACCTACTGGTTGAATTTGTGGATGAGGGAACAACAAGCCCGGTGGCAGCAGAGTGGTACCATGAGGGCATATCATGGTGGCCTCCATACACAGACAAAGCCAAACTTCTAAAAAGTATCCGAGGCAGTGAGGTCCCAAATGTGAGCAGAGGATGGACACAGCACGAAGCTCGTATCCTTTACAGCTCAGGTAATCTAAAATGTATAAGAATATTGATTAGATAAACATTATCTATATTATGTACATTATACAGTACAGACCAAAAGTTTGGACACACCCTTCTCATTCAAAGAGTTCATGACTTATTTTCATGACTATGAAAATGGTAGATTCACACTGAAGGCATCAAAACTATGAATTAACACATGTGGAATTATATACTTAACAAAAAAGTGTGAAACAACTGAAAATATGTTTTATATTCTCGGTTCTTCAAAGTAGCCACCTGTTGCTTTGATTACTGCTTCGCACACTCTTGGCATTCTCTTGATGAGCTTTAAGAGGTAGTCACCTGAAATGGTTTTCACTTCTCAGGTGTCCCCTGTCAGGTTTAATAAGTGGGATTTCTTGCCTTATAAATGGGGTTGGGACCATCAGTTGTGTTGTGCAGAAGTCAGGTGGATACACAGCTGATAGTCCTACTGAATAGACTGTTAGACTGTTTGTATTATGGCAAGAAAAAAAGCAGCTAAGTAAAGAAAAATGAGTGGCCATCATTACTTTAAGAACTGAAGATCAGTCAGTCCGAAAAATTGGGAAAATTTTGAAAGTGTCCCCAAGTGCAGTCGCAAAAACCATCAAGCGCTACAAAGAAACTGGCTTACATGAGGACCGCCCCAGGAAAGGAAGACCAAGAGTCACCTCTGCTGCGGAGGATAAGCTCATACGAGTCACCAGCCTGAGAAATCGCAGGTTAACAGCAGCTCAGATTAGAGACCAGGTAAATGCCACACAGAGCTGTAGCAGCAGACACATCTCTAGAACAACGGTTAAGAGGAGACTGTGTGCATCAGGCCTTCATGGTAAAATAGCTGTTAGGAAACCTCTGCTAAGGACAGGCAACAAGCAGAAGAGACTTGTTTGGGCTAAAGAACACAAGGAATGGACATTAGACCAGTGAAAATCTGTGCTTTGGTCTGATCAGTCCAAATTTGAGATCTTTGGTTCCAACCACCGTGTCTTTGTGCGGCGCAGAAAAGGTGGACGGATGTACTCTACTGCAAAGCAGTAATCAAAGCAAAAGGTGGCTACTATAATATAAAACATATTTTCAGTTGTTTCACACTTTTTTGTTAAGTATATAATTCCACATGTGTTCATTCATAGTTTTGATGCCTTCAGTGTGAATCTACCATTTTCATAGTCGTGAAAAAAAAGAACAATCTTTGAATGAGAAGGTGTGTCCAAACTTTTGGTCTGTACTGTATGTACAGTCATGTGAAAAAGTAAGTACACCCTCTTTGAATTCTATGGTTTTGTGTATTCAGACATAATAAAAACCATCTATTTCTTATCAGGTCTTAAAATGATATAAATACAGTCTCAGATAAACAATAATGCATAATAAATTACACTCATTCATTCATTTGTATAAAAACACTAGACCAAAATAGAAAAAGCAGTATGTGAAAAAATAAGTACACCCCATGAATGAATAGCATGTAGAATCTCATTTATTAGTAATAAGTTGTAGTAATGGTTTTCTGTATGACTTTATCAGTCTCTAACATCGTTCTGGAGGAATTTTACTCCACTCTTCTTTACAACATTACTTCAGTTCACTGAGGTTTGTGTCCATTCATTTGTAAATGATCTCAAATTTAACTCTAGAATACTTTGGTTTCAAGAGGAGTTCATGGTCGACTCAACGGCTGTAATCTGTCCAGATCCTGTGACTGTAACACAAACCCCTAATCGTCACCCCTTCACCACCATGATTGACAGTTTGTATGGGGTGTTTGTGCTGATATGCTGTGTTTGTTTTTTGTCAGATGTGCCGTTGTGAATTTTGGCCAAATATCTCAATTTTGGTTTCGTCTGTCCACAGGACATTGTTCCAGAAATCTTGTGGTTTATTTCAGATGCAACTTTGCAAACTTAATCTGTTTTGTCATGTTCATTTTAAAGAGAGAACATTTTCTTTCAGAAACCCTTCCAGCAGGCCAAACCTGTTCAGTCTTTTTGTTTTAGTTGAACAGTCATTAAATTGAACATTTAACATGCTAACCGAAGCCTGTAGAGTCTTAGATGAAGCTCTTGGATGTTTTGCAATTTCTCAGAGCATTGCACAGTCTGATCTCGTGGTGAACTTGCAGGGACGTCTACTACTGGGAAGCTGCCTTGAATGTTTTCCACTTGTAAATGATCTTTCTTACTGTAGAACGATGAACTTCAGATTTGGAAATGGCTTTATAACCCTTCCCAGAATAATCAGCAGGAACAATTCTTTGTCTAAGATCATTGTTGATGTCTTTCCTACTTGGTATTGTGTTTACACACACCTGAATGGTCCAGACCACAATAAGTGCCAAAACTTCTGATTTTATAGACGTGATCACACTTACTAATCATCAGTTAATCAAGATCATTTGTTAAGCAGAACCTGACTGATAAATACCCTCTTAATTCCTTTAGAAACAGTAAGGGTGTACTTATTTTTTCACACACTGCTTTTTGTATTTTGATCTAGTTTTTTATATAAATAATGAGATGGTGTAATTTGTTATGTGTTATTGTCTATCTGAGGTTGTATTTATATAATGGTAAGACCTGATGAAGAACAGATGATTTATATTATGTCCTGATACATAAAAACTAGGGCTGTCGAAGTTAACGCGATAATAACGCATTAACGCAATCTCAATTTAACGCGATTAAGATAAATAGTACCATTAACGCAAATTCTAGTTCATGTTGAGACTTGACTGGTAGAACAAACGTTTTAATGTCGGACTTGCCACCGTTTTTCATTTGCGGTTTGTTAACAAAATGTAAAAGAGCGTCGTAGCATCTGCACTTGCATAATAAAGAAATAAATACACGCTATATTCACAAGTTGTCGGGAGCAGAAGACTTTATTAACTTATTCTGTTACGGTAAAGAATACCGGACAGCTGAGTCAAGCACGTTAGTTCATGAGCTATGGAAGCCCCAAAGGGTCAAAACACACTCACTTCGTGTAGAAACGTCCATCAAATCATTGGATAGTATTACTGCCTAGTATGTGAGTGAATAAAACTCCCTTACAGTTTTCTCTTGTCCCAGCAGTTTTTAACATTAGTACATTTAGCATAAAACGTAAAACACCATTTTAATTGTAACATTTCACTTAAAAATCCTTGTTTTCTATAACATTTACACAGATTTTTCTTAATGCGATTAATCGCGATTAACTATATGAAATTTTGAGATTAATCGCGATTAAAAATTTTAATCGTTTGACAGCCCTAATAAAAACATTACAACACTTTCCAAAAAAGTTGGGATGCTGGGCAACATATAAATAATAACAGAATACAATGATGTGCAAATTATTTACATTGTATTTTTAATTGAAAATAGTACCAAGAAAACATATCAAATGTTGAAACTGAGATATTCTCCTACTAATTAATAAAACAAGTTTAACATATTTAAATAAATTCAATTAAGCAATGGAACAAAAATGTTTCATGCTGTGGAAATGACTAGATTTAAGAGAGCTTACAGTATTTTTTTCCTTTTATCCTGTCCAACTAATAAAAGTTCTGAAGTGCAGTTTTAATTTCAGTCCACAATAAAACAAACTTAGAATAACAAATTTAAATTATGAATATAGTACATACCTATTTCTTTTTTTCAGTGATGTCAAAGGCCCAGTCCTATCAGGGAAGAATTCAGGATGCTTGGTTCACTGAACCAACACAGCAGAGTAAAATCACATTTGTCATATATGCTATTCATAGAAACCCCCTGCTTGATAAGTATTTATCAAAACAAATAGAGAAATATACATAACCTTACAAATTCATAAAAAGTTTAATCACCCATGCATAATTATTTGCTTTCAGTGATGTCACAAATCCAATTGCTTAGTCAAGATGGACAGTCCACCATCACAGAACAAAGTAAGGTTTATCTACAGTCATTAACATTACAATTAACTAAAATGTTTCTTAATAATTTAATAGAAAATTTCACTATAGATCTTCAGCATGTTTAAGAAGACAAACTTAAATCTTACCAAGTGCTTACCTTTCTCCTTAAGTGACAGAAGACAATCAAAGTGTTGGTTTGGAAAGCCACTGTGACATTCTGTCAGCAGGACCAGGTAAGATAACAGCACTGCACAAATTACAGTGACTTTATATTTGTGGTTAACCTCACTTATTATTGTTAGACTTAAATACTTATGAGTAGACCAATATACCGTCCTTGGTGTTAATAGCTAACGCACCTAGAGTCCGTCTGCCTACAGGCCGACTAGTGCCGGGTCAATGCACACGTAAGTTTAAGTAAATTCTATTTTATAAAATTCTTAATTGTCTTATTTATTGATCTAATAAAGATGTGTGAATAACCATGATATTATTATGTGATTTCCCAGCAGCAGAGAGGGCCATCTTAGAGATGCTGGGGGAACTGCAGCTCCAGGTCCAGCATCTCACTTCTGTTATTACCCAAAGAGGCCCCTTTTTGGGTAACAGCAGCCTGAAGATGCCACCTGCACCAGCAGATAAAGAGGAAGAAGATGGACTTCCACTGGAAAGCATTCAGGCCTTGAATGACTTTGAAGTCCATCTTCAAAACAAGATCTTCAAGCAAAAATTGGTAATTTACTGTACCTTACACACACACACACACACACACACACACACACTATATATATATATATATATATATATATATATATATATATATATATATATATATATATATATATATATATATACAGTGTATCACAAAAGTGAGTACACCCCTCACATTTCTGCAAATATTTCATTATATCTTTTCATGAGACAACACTATAGACATGAAACTTGGATATAACTTAGAGTAGTCAGTGTACAGCTTGTATAGCAGTGTAGATTTACTGTCTTCTGAAAATAACTCAACACACAGCCATTAATGTCTAAATAGCTGGCAACATAAGTGAGTACACCCCACAGTGAACATGTCCAAATTGTGCCCAAATGTGTAGTTGTCCCTCCCTGGTGTCATGTGTCAAGGTCCCAGGTGTAAATGGGGAGCAGGGCTGTTAAATTTGGTGTTTTGGGTACAATTCTCTCATACTGGCCACTGGATATTCAACATGGCACCTCATGGCAAAGAACTCTCTGAGGATGTGAGAAATAGAATTGTTGCTCTCCACAAAGATGGCCTGGGCTATAAGAAGATTGCTAACACCCTGAAACTGAGCTACAGCATGGTGGCCAAGGTCATACAGCGGTTTTCCAGGACAGGTTCCACTCGGAACAGGCTTCGCCAGGGTCGACCAAAGAAGTTGAGTCCACGTGTTCGGCGTCATATCCAGAGGTTGGCTTTAAAAAATAGACACATGAGTGCTGCTAGCATTGCTGCAGAGGTTGAAGACGTGGGAGGTCAGCCTGTCAGTGCTCAGACAATACACCGCACACTGCATCAACTCGGTCTGCATGGTCGTCATCCCAGAAGGAAGATGACGCACAAGAAAGCCAGTAAACAGTTTGCTGAAAACAAGCAGTCCAAGAACATGGATTACTGGAATGCCCTGTGGTCTGACGAGACCAAGATAAACTTGTTTGGCTCAGATGGTGTCCAGCATGTGTGGCGGCGCCCTGGTGAGAAGTACCAAGACAACTGTATCTTGCCTACAGTCAAGCATGGTGGAGGTAGCATCATGGTCTTGGGCTGCATGAGTGTTGCTGGCACTGGGGAGCTGCAGTTCATTGAGGGAAACATGAATTCCAACATGTACTGTGACATTCTGAAACAGAGCATGATCCCCTCCCTTCGAAAACTGGGCCTCATGGCAGTTTTCCAACAGGATAACGACCCCAAACACAACCTCCAAGATGACAACTGCCTTGCTGAGGAAGCTGAAGGTAAAGGTGATGGACTAAACCCAATTGAGCACCTGTGACGCATCCTCAAGTGGAAGGTGGAGGAGTTCAAGGTGTCTAACATCCACCAGCTCCGTGATGTCATCATGGAGGAGTGGAAGAGGATTCCAGTAGCAACCTGTGCAGCTCTGGTGAATTCCATGCCCAGGAGGGTTAAGGCAGTGCTGGATAATAATGGTGGTCACACAAAATATTGACACTTTGGGCACAATTTGGACATGTTCACTGTGGGGTGTACTCACTTATGTTGCCAGCCATTTAGACATTAATGGCTGTGTGTTGAGTTATTTTCAGAAGACAGTAAATCTACACTGCTATACAAGCTGTACACTGACTACTCTAAGTTATATCCAAGTTTTATTTCTATAGTGTTGTCCCATGAAAAGATATAATGAAATATTTGCAGAAATGTGAGGGGTGTACTCACTTTTGTGATACACTGTATATATATATACAGTGTATCACAAAAGTGAGTACACCCCTCACATTTCTGCAGATATTTAAGTATATCTTTTCATGGGACAACACTGACAAAATGACACTTTGACACAATGAAAAGTAGTCTGTGTGCAGCTTATATAACAGTGTAAATTTATTCTTCCCTCAAAATAACTCAATATACAGCCATTAATGTCTAAACCACCGGCAACAAAAGTGAGTACACCCCTTAGTGAAAGTTCCTGAAGTGTCAACATTTTGTGTGGCCATCATTATTTCCCAGAACTGCCTTAACTCTCCTGGGCATGGAGTTTACCAGAGCTTCACAGGTTGCCACTGGAATGCTTTTCCACTCCTCCATGACGACATCACGGAGCTGGCGGATATTCGAGACTTTGCGCTCCTCCACCTTCCGCTTGAGGATGCCCCAAAGATGTTCTATTGGGTTTAGGTCTGGAGACATGCTTGGCCAGTCCATCACCTTTACCCTCAGCCTCTTCATAAAAGCAGTGGTCGTCTTAGAGGTGTGTTTGGGGTCATTATCATGCTGGAACACTGCCCTGCGACCCAGTTTCCAGAGGGAGGGGATCATGCTCTGCTTCAGTATTTCACAGTACATATTGGAGTTCATGTGTCCCTCAATGAAATGTAACTCCCCAACACCTGCTGCACTCATGCAGCCCCAGACCATGGCATTCCCACCACCATGCTTGACTGTAGGCATGACACACTTATCTTTGTACTCCTCACCTGATTGCCGCCACACATGCTTGAGACCATCTGAACCAAACAAATTAATCTTGGTCTCATCAGACCATAGGACATGGTTCCAGTAATCCATGTCCTTTGTTGACATGTCTTCAGCAAACTGTTTGCGGGCTTTCTTGTGTAGAGACTTCAGAAGAGGCTTCCTTCTGGGGTGACAGCCATGCAGACCAATTTGATGTAGTGTGCGGCGTATGGTCTGAGCACTGACAGGCTGACCCCCCACCTTTTCAATCTCTGCAGCAATGCTGACAGCACTCCTGCGCCTATCTTTCAAAGACAGCAGTTGGATGTGACGCTGAGCACGTGCACTCAGCTTCTTTGGACGACCAACGCGAGGTCTGTTCTGAGTGGACCCTGCTCTTTTAAAACGCTGGATGATCTTGGCCACTGTGCTGCAGCTCAGTTTCAGGGTGTTGGCAATCTTCTTGTAGCCTTGGCCATCTTCATGTAGCGCAACAATTCGTCTTTTAGGATCTTCAGAGAGTTCTTTGCCATGAGGTGCCATGTTGGAACTTTCAGTGACCAGTATGAGAGAGTGTGAGAGCTGTACTACTAAATTGAACACACCTGCTCCCTATGCACACCTGATACCTAGTAACACTAACAAATCACATGACATTTTGGAGGGAAAATGACAAGCAGTGCTCAATTTGGACATTTAGGGGTGTAGTCTCTTAGGGGTGTACTCACTTTTGTTGCCGGTGGTTTAGACATTAATGGCTGTATATTGAGTTATTTTGAGGGAAGAATAAATTTACACTGTTATATAAGCTGCACACAGACTACTTTTCATTGTGTCAAAGTGTCATTTTGTCAGTGTTGTCCCATGAAAAGATATACTTAAATATCTGCAGAAATGTGAGGGGTGTACTCACTTTTGTGATACACTGTATATATACATATATATTGTACATTGCATGTACATTACTTACCGAATATTTTTGTCAACTTCAGGTGTCAAAACTGGTTGGGGGGCAAACACTTAAAAAAACAGTGTGGCGGATTTGTGGCAAAGTGTTTGCTCCTCAACTAGCTGTGCAGTTGAACTGGTGTGGCAGAGGAGAGAAAACGGCCATCAAAAACACACACCTGAAAGACACAATTGTCTGTAAGTATAAACATTTTTGTCAACAATTTTTAGTTCTGTATATTGACTTAAGATATCTTGTTTGTGCACCTTCTAGTCCACTAGACCATAATCAGTGGTCATTTTCTAACCACAGGATCATTGCTGGATTGATATTTTTGTGATCTTCCATTGATTAACAGAGTACAGTAGTCTTTATATGGTGTATAGGCTGTAGTCTTTAATCCTAGATGAATGCCTTACCATTCTCATGTGGAATTGTTTAATATGCCAAAAATTCATAGCTCTATCAAAAGATGACAAGCTATTGCAGTCTAATGGCATTAACCCTCCTGTTGTCCTTGGGTCAAAATGACCCGCCACTGTGTTAAACCCCCCCCAAAAATCCACTAAATGCTATTTTTTTACCTTGAAATTTTATGACTTTTCCTAGATTGGCCCCAACAATAGAAAAAGTGAAATGTTGCTTTTATTCACATTTCCATGTAAGCTGTACAAAAAAAGGTACAAAGGTGGTCTTCGGGTCAAAATGACCCGTGAGGCAAATAGAGTTGAAATCAAGGTCACAGAGTTATTTACAACCCACAGAATGTTACAATGTTTTAGTTGTGTCTCAGATCAATCAGTAGCAGAAGTAATCAGGTGGTGTTCTCGCAGACTTCAGAAGACCACCTGTTTATTTCCAGAGGTTATAAAGGTGCTGCAGATAACAGGACCCAGAATTCTGTCTGTACTGAAGCCATGAGTGTGCGTTATAGCGTTGAAGAGGCTGTAGAGCTGATTTTCTCAGATGTCCAGCAAGACAACTCTGATTCAGAAGAGGAAGTGGAGCATGTATCCGAAGAAGAAGATGGGGAGGAATACAACCCAGAGCATGATGAATCATCTTCAGAAGAAGAAGAAAACCCTGAAGCTAAAAGAGAGACTTTCCTTTCAAAAAATGGCAAAATAACATGGTCCTCATCAGCATATGACCAACACGGCAGGCATGCAGAACAAAACGTTGTTCTTGATGTGACAGAGGGACTGAGGGGTCACAATGTGACATTTACAATTTCTTCACCTCTTATGAACTCAGACTGCAGCTCCTGAAGAGGAAGATCACCATGGTTGGTGCAGTTCGAAAGAACAAGCCTGAGCTCCCACCTGCACTGCTTGCGTCAAAGGAGAGAAAGGTCTTCTCCTCAAAGTTTGCCTTCACGCCCACCACCACTCCAGTTTCCTACCTCCCAAAGAAAAACAAGAATGTAGTTCTTCTGAGCACACTGCACGCAGATGGTGACATTAGCGATCGTGAGGACAGGAAGTCAATCATCATCCTAGACTACAACCGCAACAAAGGAGGTGTGGACAACCTAGATAAGGTGATTGGAACAGATAGCTGCAGAAGAATGACTGCCCGCTGGCCCCTGGTCATCTTCCACAACATCATTGATGTTTCCTCCTACAATGCCTTTGTGATTTGGAGAGAGATCAACCCGACCTGGATGTCTCGTAAGCAGAACAAGAGGAGGGTGTTCCTGGAGCAGCTAGGAAAGGCACTTGTAACTCCACTCATTGAAAGAAGGAAGCATGTCCCCCACACAGAAGCCTCAGCAGCAGTTGTGAAAGCTATTCAGAGTGCAGGAGCCCCTGATCAACCTGAGGATCCAGCTACCACAGCCACTTCCCCAGCTAGGGCAAGTAAGAGGAAGAGATGTCAGTTCTGCCCTCAAAAGAAGGACTGTAAAACACATACTGTGTGCTGCAGGTGTAAGAAATATTTCTGCAAAGGCTGTGCACTTGCATACTGCCCTCCATGTGCTAATTAGTTGAATGGGTTGTTATATTTCATATTTTTGTATTGTACATTGTCTTAAATTGTTCACTGGAGAAAAAAAAAAGAAACAATTTCATTTAATACAGCGAGACTCTAGAGAGAGATTCTATTACTCATGTCTAATGTTACAGCTACATATACCTACTCTTTTTGTAATCCGATTTTTTTTTCAGTATCAGCAATGAGAAACCCGCTGCTCCCCACTCCAAATGAGGCTGAAGCTGAGAAGATAATTAAAGAGTGGCTTCGCCTTTCCAGTGACAGGCTCAGAAAAAGGCAGCGATAGTTTTTACATTTATTTTATGTTTTATACATATAATAGTTTATGTATATATAAATACTTGTAAATATGTTCTGTTTTTTTAAAGTTAAGGCTAAGTTAGTAGTATGTAAGTTATTATATATTTATATGTGTATGTTAAAATAAGAAACATTTTATATCAAATGTTTTACATAATTTTGCAATTTTTAAAATTTTTTAATTCCTAATAAAAGTTTATTGTTAAACCTTTCATAATTTGAACTCAGTTTTGCTAAAAGACAAAACACAAAATAAAAATAAAACATTAAAACAAGACTGTGATAGAAGTAGTACAGAATTCATGTCGCCGAAAGGGAGTTTGGAAAATACATCGCGGAGACATCGGATGAAAGTCGTAGAAGGGGAAGCTGGACGTAGGTATGTCGGAAAATACGTCGCGGATACACCGGATCAGCGTCGTTTTAAGGGCGCTTTTTCATCAAAGCTACGTAGTGCCAATGTGCAAACGACATAAATACTATGTAACGCCAAACATTCTAAGTAGGGAGCAGCGACGTAGCAGCGACGTATTTGTGCTGTCTGGGTACCAGTAAAATTATATACATTTAAATAACAAATGATTTTAGCTTACTAAACTGTGTGTGTTTAAGGTATTCTATATTAATCCATAACATTCCATCCATAATGTTATAATTAATGTTGTAACAAGCCTTTTTATTAATATTGTGATTATTGTGATTAATAATGTTGCAGCTGCCCCTTGTGGCAACCGTCCCCACTCTCCCCGAATTGACTGACTGTGATAAAAACGGAAAGGTTTGCGAATAAATCCATCGGGAAATGATTAATCTGAGTTTAATGACTCGTTCCCAACTAAGATCTCTTCGAATACTTAGCGCGTCTGTATCCACTGGATCCTGGAGTAAAGAACACGCCGGGTTTACATGAGGAAAGTGTGAGTAACCCCGGGTTAGGTTTAAGTTAACCTGCCAGCGAGCAGGTTAGCTTCAGAGTGTAAGTTGCTATAGTAACTGACACAGGCTCTCTTTAATCTCGGTTTCTGGAACGGAAAACCTCGAGTTTTCATTAATTCTGAGTTAATTTACCCGGTTTAATCACTTAACCTGCTTTCTGGAATACCCCCCAGGACGCTGTTTCACCTGTGGCTCATTTGAGTGGAGAAAACGTGGTGAGTTCTTGTTGTGTTCTTGTTTTTTATTGAGTTTTCTTGTTAGAAAATAGATTTATGAAGATTTTTGAGGTTGAAACTGGGTGCTGCATTTGTTTTAGATCTTCTGGACTTGCTCGGTCACACTATTTCTACTTAATAAAGTTTTAATGCGCATTTACACCCTATTTTACGGTACTGATCACATTGTCTACACTAAAAGTTTTAGTGCGCATTTCAACCCTGTTTTACGGTACTGATCACATTAGGCTTGTTCGAGATGAACTGCACCTTGCCTTGGTGGTCAGCGAGAGCAGCCGATTGCAGGTGGGGGAGAAGGTTAAAAGAAAGCCGTCAAGTCGGACAGTCGCCACCTGCAACAAACATGAGCTGTGGATCTCGCGGCGTTTGTGTTCTACATGGCTGATGAAGTGAATGTAGTAGAGTTTGCTCTGCTTTTGCGTGAAATCGAACTAAACGTTCTTGATCATTGAGCAGGTTAAGCCCAACGTTTGTTTTCCAAATCCACAGTGGTGACTATAGATGACCACAAAGTGTCAAACTAAGTTTCTGTAAAATCTGTAAATAAATATAGTTTTACTCATCATTCATTTATCTTGTAGATTGGTGAAAAATAAAAGCTCTAACAAACATGTTATCAAACACATATTTATGTTAATGAATAGATTTAAATATTTGTCTACAACAATTTAAATGAATAGACCTAAACTAATTAGCCTATTTTTCAAGACTGTCTATTGAAACATTTCACATGAAAACGTGTGAATACATAATTCCAAATATACGGTCTGTTCAATGTAGAATCAGTGAATATGATAAACAATGTACGTAAAAGTGTTTTAGAAATAATAAGATGGAAATTATGAAGTGAATTAAATCAGATCTTAATCATTATGGTTGTGTATATGGTAAAAAACTGCAATTATATTGTGTCAAAGTGGCTTAAAGTGCAAACTGTCTACATAATTATTTTGTCTACGTAAGGACTTAATCACATTTACCCTTCTTTAGGCTTGTTCCAAAAATAATAATAATAATAATAATAATCCATTTTATTTATGGCGCCTTTCAAAACACTCAAGGACACCTTACAAAAGCAAGAAAGTCATCAATAAACTATCAATAAATAAAAGCCAAAGACATCAATAAACTAATAGAAAAATAAATAAAGATAAATACAATAAAATCAATACAATCTCTAAACAGTCAAATGTAGTCACTATTAAACAAATATTGGGGAAGTAGTACCAATCAAGTTTGAAAGATTAGTGGTAGGCTAGCTTGAAGAGGTGAGTTTTAAGTTGGGATTTAAAAGTAGAGAAACAATCGATAGTACGAATATGGATTGGGAGGCTGTTCCAGAGAGAAGGGGCAGAGTGGCTAAAAGCCCTCGCACCCATAGTCGACAGGTGGACAGAAGGAATAGAAAGCTGGAAGGCTGAGGAAGACCTAAGAGTGCGGGTGGGATTGTAGAATTGGAGTAAATCGGAGATGTAAGAGGGTGCTAGACCATGTAGAGCTTTGAATGTGAATAACAAGATTTTAAAGTGTATGCGATAATTTACGGGGAGCCAGTGAAGCTGTCTGAGAACTGGAGTGATGTGTTTAGTTGAGGGTGAGCTAGAGATAATCCGTGCAGCAGAGTTTTGGACTAGTTGGAGTTTTTGTAGTGATTTATGAGGTAAGCCGAATAGGATTGAATTACAGTAGTCAATTCGGGATGTTACCAGCGCATGGACGAGAATGGCAGTACTTGTTTGACTGAGGAACGGGCGTAGGTGGTTGATATTCCTTAAGTGGAAGTAGGCAGATCGTGTAATGTTATTGATGTGTGTTTTGAAAGAAAGATGACTGTCAAGAACAACACCCAGGCTTTTAACCTGGGAAGAAGGCGAAATGACAGAGTTTTCAAAGTTCAAAGTAAACGATTTGGTTTTGGCGAGAGTGGTCTTAGTTCCTACAAGGAGAATTTGGGTTTTATCTGTATTAACCTTCAGGAAGTTTTTAGAGAACCAGTTTTTAGTTTCGTCTAAGCAGTCAGATAGGGTAGAAGGTGGGAGGAAGGCATTAGGTTTAGTGGATAAGTATAGTTGGGTGTCATCGGCATAACAGTGAAATTGGATTTTATGTTTCCTAAATATTTGACCAACAGGTAGAAGGTAAATTATAAATAAGAGAGGTCCTAGAACAGAGCCCTGTGGGACACCACAAACAACCTCAGATGGGTGAGACTGAAAATGTATGAGTTGAACGAACTGGTTGAATACAACATTTTGTAGAGGATGTTGTCCCCCTCTATAGTCTCTCAGAATTTAAAGGTCATTTCAGACTCTCCAAAGGACAAGTGGAGGTACGTAGTCATATAGGGGTATTTCAGACCGATTCAATATCACAAAATCCACTCTTGCCAAACCTCTCATTGAGTTTTGTACTCTGGTAAATATGCACATGGCACACCACATTTCCTGGCCTTTAAGACAAACCCTGCACAATTCTTTGTTAGGCTTTCAAGCAGCTGGATTTACAAACACTATCTGTGCAGTAGATAGATGCCACATTCATATTCAGAAGCCACACTGTGACAACCCCCTGGCATATTTTAACAGGAAACAGTTATATTCTATCATTCTCACTGGATTTTGTGACAGTCGCCGGCGGTTCACCCACATCAGCGTGGGTCATCCTGGTAGCTGGCATGATGCCAGAGCCTTTCGCCTCACAGAGGTTGCTTGTCTTTTAGAAGAAGATCCCCTGTCTGTCCCTGGTCCCACAAGGGATGTATATAATTGGGGATTCAGCCTACCCTCTATTGCCCCAACTGATGAGGCCTTACAGAGACAATGGGCACTTGACAGCTAGGCAGTAGTGCTTTAATAGAAAACTAAACACTGCCTGCGTGGTCATTGAGCATGCCTTTGGCAAAGTTTAGGAGACTCCGATGCCTGCACATGAGGAATGTCCAATCCATCAGCTCAGCAGTGTCAGCTTGTTGCATTCTACACAGTGTTTGCTTGGAGCCAGGAGACCATGGTGATGATGTGCAGGATGAAGAGGATGATGAACAGCATTCACTACAACCTCACAACCAAGCAGTTCATTACAGAGACATAATAAAAAAAATTGTTTTGTGTCATCTTTAACTTTATGCCTTTTGCAGATAATTTTATCTTCAACTTGCTTAACTGTTCACAGTAACAGTAATTTTGACCGGGGTGCCCAAATGTTGGCATGCCACTGTATTTTATAGATGCATTGTTAAACAGTAAACTTCAGTATGCTCACCGATGTGCCCAGTATGAGTCACTAATGAATAATGTGGTTAATAAGTACATTGTACAATTCGAGCACTGACAAATCAGTTATTTAGGCATTGATGATGAATAGTGGCTGTGGTTTATTGAAGATGAATCTCTTAACACAATCATCTTCTGAACAAGATTGTTTTGTTCTTCCAGAACAGCTTACCTTCTGGCCTTGGTTCTTGTAAAGAAACATGACACCATGCACATCTACACATTTTTATTTATGTAGCATATTTTAAAATGTTTACAAAGTTTACAGAGCAGAATGAAAAATAAATCAAAGTGTAATAGTGATAGTTATTAAAAACAGTTAAGATATAAAATATTAAAGCAATTCAGATTGCTTTATATTAATAAAATTAGAAGACAAGAACAATCAGAAGTTCTAGAAAAACATCAAGATAAAAAGATATGTTACATTAAAGAAATATCAGGTAGCCTACTAGAGTCTTTTCATGATATGGAATGATAATTATAAAATATGTTGAAATTTGTACGAAAATAAACTGTCATGCTACTAGAAAGCATGATAGTATTTAGCACATATCGGGTCTTTAAAACAAATAAACTGAGATTTACATTTTAGAATGAAACTAAACAACCGCCAGAGGATTCAGCGGAGCTTCTAGCCAATGAGGATTAAGCTCTGTCATCATCAAGCCGTCTCTCAGGCAGCACAGCCCGTGGAGAGCAACTGCAGTGACTGGTTCCGCCGCCTCGCTCTCGCGAGATTATAACCAGATTATAACCATTGTGACGCGCCGGTGACGCAGACGCAAGTTGGACAAAATAAACTAACCGGCATGCACCGTACCGAGCCAGGCGGCGATCGGTCTGTGACCCATGTGTACTATCCAATAAAACAACTGTACCTGTGTCTCTGTGGCGCAATCGGTTAGCGTGTTCGGCTGTTAACCGAAAGGTTGGTGGTTCAAGCCCACCCAGGGACGAGTGTCTTATATTGCACAACCTGCCTGTTGATGAAACGGATATGAGACACAACAACAATGTGTAGTCCCACAGAATAGTGGAAATAAGTAACTGAAAAACATCCTGTAAACAACAGTCCTCCAAGCACAAATATACACCTGATAAGTCACCGGAGGCTGTCCAAAGCGGAAGAACGTCCTTTTGGTTTCTGTAGATGTTAAATGAAGATACTCGCCCAACGTGGGGCTCGAACCCACGAGCCTGAGATTAAGAGTCTCATGCTGTACCGACTGAGCTAGCCAGGCTTAAGCAGCATGTCAGAACAGACAGCTCATCGATCAGACCATCAGAGAGATGTAGGTTTAATTCACTAACATCACAACCAGATTAAGAACTAATGGTTAAACTGCACAACCCAACAAGTTAAAATAACCCATATAAATAAATAAAAACTTAAAATTTAAAAGCAAGTGTTTAGGTTCATTTATCATCTTAACACATATTACAAACTAATCAAGCTCGTCAAATTTCAGACATTGTTCACGTAAACAAAAATCTCAGTTGGAGGCACAAGATTCATTTATTTATAGACGGTGCTGTTTATGGTTTTACATTTAAAAATAACAACAAACACGACAACAACAATTTAATAATAAAGTCACAAATCTGTACCCAAGCAACAAGCTGTAATTTATCTAGCGCCACTAGATGGGAACGATCTCTGTTCAAAATTTTGAACTTCACTTTAAAAGTCAGTTCAGTGTGTTTTAGCTCCACATGTTTTGTACGTAGTGTTTGTGGTATTTAAGCTGGATGGATAGATGGAAGTTAACATGTAATCTAAGGTGACTCTTAAGTTTATTTGCTGCTGTTGGTTTATAAAGTTTTACTGAACAAACTGGCTCGTATTTTGGCACTGATATACCTTCCTGAATGGTGATCTGCTTGGTTGACACAACTAGCACAAGTAATCGTGGTCTACACCCCACAAGCGCTCTGTTGTACTTGCGCATGTGCTGAACGCTACCATCCTGATACTGCTAAAGTTTCTAAACCTTGAAACTCACACCGGCTCCCAAATGAAACTTGCCATTTGCTGAGTAAATAAAGACAAAAAGAAAAACACACACACACAACTTCAGACTTTACTTTTACATCTCAGATTTTTTAAACTTACATGATTGATATAATTCTGAGGTAATTTAGAAGTTTTAGGCAGTAAATAAAAGTAATTTTAGTTAAACATTACCACCCAAGTATTAAAAAACAAACTGTTCCACTGTTGGAAAATTGCACTGAGTTAAGTTTAGGACCCAGTTGGCCATTTTGGTGTTACAATTCGGCATAGAGCAGTCACATGTGGAACACTATTCTCTACTCAGCATTGATAACAGTGTTTTTACCCAAATAAAACCAGGTTCCACCAAGATTTGAACTCCGATCACTGGATTCAAAGTCCAGAGTGCTAACCATTACACCATGGAACCAAGTTGGCTATTAGATGGCGCTGTAAACAATGATTTGTGATTATATTTTGGGATGGAGCAGTCACATGTGGAACACTATAACACTACTAGTGCTATTATGATATTCAAGCTGGATGAATGGATGGAAATTAACATGTAATTTAAGGTGACTCTAAACTAGCACAAGCAGTTGTGATGCTCTGTTGTACTGCACATGCGCTGAATGCCACCATCCTGAAACTGCTAATGTTTCTCAATCTTGGACCTCACACCGGGCCCCAAATAAAAGCAGTAAGGTCCCACCGAGATTTGAACTCGGATCGCTGGATTCAGAGTCCAGAGTGCTAAACATTACACCATGGAACCCTGACACCACAAAAACTAAACGTAATGATTCGCCATTTGCTAAGTAAATAAAGCAAAAATACACAGCTTCAGACTTTACTTTTACATCTCAAGTTATTTAAACTTACATGATTTATATAATTGACTGAAATCAATTGACAAAACTGAGGTAATTTAGAAGTTTTAAACACTAAATAAAAGTAATTTTAGTTAAACATTGTCACCCAAGTATCAAAATCACAACAAAACGTTCCACTGTTGGAAAATTGCACTAAGTTCAGGACACAGTTGGCCCGTCCCTCCATGTCGCTCTGAAGCAGATGATTTGATGTTTGTGCACCTGTTCAGGAGATCACAAGTCACTGATGATCACACAGAAGTCACTTGATTTTAATACTGTTTGTTTTTGAAATGAGATCCAACAAGCTCATGGTAAGGTGTCCAAATAATTTTTGCCACATAGTGTATCATTATTATTGCTAAGGAGTTAATATGTGTGTCTACATCACTTCATGTATCTATACGTGTCTAACATACGTATCTATTCTATTAATATTCATAAGCATGCACACACACACACACACACACACACATGCTTCCACATTCACATGTTTTTGCAGTATGTGTTATGTAGATAATATTTAGGTGATTTGATGTATTTTTTTTAGTTTAGGGGTTTTGTGTTTTGCTTCACTGTATGTATGGTGCATCATTAAACTGTTATACATTATTTTATTCTATTTTGTATTAGATGAGATGGTTTGTCTCTGTATTGACTTGCGATTCATTTTTAAATGACAGCTAACGATAGTGATCCGACTCTTTTAAGTATTGTGTATAACATATAAAATGTTGACTTCATCAAAAAGAATCGACTCCTTCAGCTTCTAACGGCTCATTGCTGAGTACGATCAACTTAGTGAATCGACTCTTTCGAGTTTATTTTTGTCGTTTGCCTTAAATAACCGGATTAAAGAATCGACTCATTTGATTCATTTGAACGCGCAGACTCACTCGCTCTCCCGCTGTGAGCTTCTCAAACTGAACTGCGTCTTTCTGTACATGAGGAAGAAATCTATGTAAAGATCTCAAATAACATGAACCTGAAGGTCTGAACTTACATTGTAGAAAAGAAAAACAAGCCAGTAGCAGCAGTGTGCACATTAAACCATTTACAGAAGGGTCATTAAGTTTGGCTAATTAAAATAATGGCATGTTTCTGACTTGAATGAGAGGGGCAGTAAAAACATCTCACACTTGTCAGAGACAACGTTTGAAGTCCAGGTCAATAGGACCTGCTAGTTAGAGAAGGCTCACTTGTTTGTTAGTTTAAGTCCAAAAGTGGGTGTGGCCCGTACGGGGATCGAACCCGCGACCTTGGCGTTATTAGCACCACGCTCTAACCAACTGAGCTAACCGGCCTGTTCATCTATTCTCTCTTTAGATCTTTATACATAATTCTATTCAAGCAGCTGAAACGGACTTTCTTAATACACATCTAAGAGGTTTTGTGGGTTCTTATATGTGTGAACTATCTAAACTATATATTTCTTAAAGTTCTTGACTGAGCTTAATGCCACCAACCAGTGACTGGAGCAGATACGACTCAGGTCCTGCACACAGTAAGTAGTGCTGATACACAGTACCAGCCTGCACACCAGAGAGGCTCCAAACGTCAAGTTTTTACTCATTAAATCATGTTTGTGAACTTTGTGGAATGAATGTAGGATTTGTACGTGTAGATTCTGGGTTTTAGGAAGTTGAGCTACTGCTAATATTGTAGCGTTTCTACGGCATCAAAGATGAAATGGGATATGAAATCTGTTCTTTCAATGAACATGTGGACAAACACCCATTCACACACTTAGACATTCATACCACAAATACACAGCCTACAGCTGATAGCTGCAGAACCCAAAGCCATTGATGCATTTCTCGCATAGCCAGCCTATTTCCAGTGCTGAATAACACGGTCACGGTGGAGCCTAACACCACAGCTGAATTGATGTTTTAATTGTTCATTAAGACTTCACTAAGAGTTATTACCATCAAGCAAATGTAAAGCATATTTCTATATGAAGAGCATCTGTTTCCAGATAATATACACTGAGGTTTAATTGTCTGATCATCAGACATGGTTGTGCAGAAAAAGGCACACATCCCTGGGTGGGCTCGAACCACCAACCTTTCGGTTAACAGCCGAATACGCTGACCAATTGCGCCACAGAGACACATGCACAGCCAACAGCACAGCTGTTTCATTGGACGGTACACACAAAAAATCTAATCTCTCTCTATACAGGCTCACTGTGGAGGCAAATTGGTGGTTAAGTGGGCGGGTCTAAACTGATGAAGGCTGAATGAATGTACCACAATACAGTATAGTTTAGATAGTTCACACATATAAGAACCCACAAAACCTCTTAGATGTGTATTAAGAAAGTCTGATCATAAGAAATGACTAGACAGAGATGTCTGAAGTAGGACTGAGATCTCGGATCATTAAAATAACATGAAACTGCTGCATTTCTGGTGCAATAACAACCAGTTTTAGGAGCCGCTCATTTTTACAGATCTTCACTGAAAGTGTGCAGAATCTCAAATGGTTTTTGTGCTGCCATGCAGCTGGTTGAATGGAGTTAGTGTAGAATTATGTACAAAGATCTAAAGAGAGAACAGATTAACTGGCCGGTTAGCTCAGTTGGTTAGAGCGTGGTGCTAATAATGCCAAAGTCGCGGGTTCGATACCCGCGCTGGCCACACCCACCTTAATGATTAAAGCTAGCATGGCTGAGAGTCAGGTGAGCATGTGCTGTGCATCAGGACTTTCTAACCTGAGTAATTTAATCACTGAAAGTAAGAATACCACCCTGTTCTTCTGCCATCTTTAATTCTGGCTTCATTTCACCTAATGAACGTGGCATGACCTTTATAAATGGTTCGGACGCGACTGTGAGGTCGCTTTTTAGATCGGAGGCCTGAAAAAAGGTCTTGGTGACATGAAACCTGAAACGCAACCCTATAGGGTCGCGTGAGGCACGAGGGCGGTGTCAGATTGCCAAAAATTCAAATTTTGAGCTGGAAAGGGTGGGATTACAAAACTGGTATTAGATTACCAAACAGTCATGACAGCCTCCCAGGTCGTTTTGAGCCCAACCGATGTCATATACAGCACCGCCGCGATGAGTGGGTCGCCCAGATGGCATCAGTTTGTCCCCAAGTGTCATCATTCCCAAAGTAGGGAACTAAAGGTGCTGGGTTAGTATTTTTTTTTTGACGAACCCAAGGTCGAAACCTTACCAAAACTGTACAGGAGGGTCTGCCGTGCCGAGACGCATCAAATGACACGTTCCGTTTTGAGACTTTGTTTTGGCAAAACCTTAATGTTTAGGGGTTAGGATCACCAAAATGACCCGGATAACCAAAGTGTTTTTTCTCATTTTTAGGCCGAATCAAAGTACCAAACTTCACCAAGCTTGTCCACGGTGATCCCCTCGCCGAGCCGCACCAAGTGACTGAAGCGTTTACCACTTGACTTAACCCTTTCAGCCAAAAAAATATCACAGTGTTAGAGCCTTACTGAAAAAATTTTTCAGAAACTGACTGTGCCATTTGGTCCGGCTCGGCGTGGCGATCCTCCAGGACGAATCTGGTAAAGTCTGGGCTATTGGTTTGGCTTAAAACCCTAAAAAACCCTTTTGGTAATCCAAGACGCTTTGGTAATTTTTTCCCCTAAACATGGGTGAAATGGTTCCAGAATGGAAGAAAAACCCGTTTTTCTCAACAATTCGCCATTTATTAACAACATGAACATATCACACACGAGCGCAACGACAAAAAACACTATTTACGAGAACATTACTCACCGATACAAACCCATCAACAACACGTGGTCATGGCACATAAACATGTGCACCCGATATTAAACATATTCCGTGATTGAGTAAAAGAAATGTAAATATTCGTAAAAAAAAAAAAATTTTTAACTTATAACTTAAAAACCCATTATACAAAATCAACTTGAACTTGCCCCTAGGCTAAACAACAATGTACTGCTGTGGTAACAGTAAAACACCCAAAAAAACATTAAACACTCTAAAACGTGGCACTGGGCTCGAGGGGCATTTCCTCCACTTGTTCTTCTTTGTCCGAGGAAGAAGAGGACGTGAGCACCAGCATGCTCAGTCGAACGGTGGGCTTGCCGGATTCGGTGATCGCCTTCATTGCATCCTGACTTACCTTCACTGGAGTCCCGACGTAGTTGTGTTCCAGAGAGGGCCCACCTCCCAAGATGTCGTAACCCTAGTTCAACATGAAAAGATACTAAAACATTAGACGATGCCAATGTTCACTGTCACTATTACATACGACAATCGACGTGATGTCTTACCGGGTGAGGACTAGACTTCCTGGGCATCCTCAAGACGAAGGGTTCATCCGACTCTGATGAAGTGTCCAGGATGGCACGTCTCACGTGCTTGCGCTTGGAACCTTGAACCTCTTCTGAAGAGGACTTTTCCTCCTCAGGTCGTCTGGTGTCCTCTCCAGAAGAGTCGGTGTCGACAGTCCCTGACTCGCCGAATTCCTGGCGGAGGCTGCGGAGGGTACTGGGGCGGCTGCTGCTGGGGCGGCTGCTGCTGCAGTGGGGGCGGTCTTCGGGCTCCTCCTCTCCCTCCTGCAATCTGCGAACACCAGCGGCCTCCTGTACCGTGTTCAGCGGCACATAGAATTTGGAGGCGACTGCCTCGGAATGGCACATCGCCCGGTGTATGGACAGCCTTTTGTGTGGAGTCAGGTTCTTTGTCTGAGAACACAACATTAAACAGATCAATCAAAATGAAACTTTATAACATTATTGAACATGCATTCTAACACCTCGATGACTGTACACTCACGTGGTGCACCATGGAGGTACGAAGATGGCGGAAGGTAAAACTGCCTCCAAACCCCATCCGTGTCCACTCAGTCTTGAAGTAGCTGAGGACCTTCTCGCACCTCCCGCCGACCGAGTTAAAGAAGAAGTACGGGGACTCACTGCCGACGAACTGGTCACGGACACTGAGCAGCCCATCGAACCACTGGAGCTCGGACAGTGTCAGGCTCAGCTGGGCGTGGTCTTCCACCTATGGGATCACAACACAAGACAACATTTTAGCAAGCCTAACCTCCCCCCCCACGCCCCCATACCACGAACTGGTCGGACCTAAAAGTACATCGTAACACTCACATCGATGGTCACGTGTTTCCCGTCCACCTCAGCGTTCCGTACTTCTTCCACCTTCAGGTTCTTCAAGACTCCGGCCCGATGACCGGACATGGATACAAAGTATCCGGTCAACAAGCCGAACACCTGGTGAAGGCTCTCGACTGAACCTTTTTTTAGAGACTCTATGAAAACAAAGAAACACTTCAATAGGGTTTATTTTTGTCTTGCACAATTTTGGAAATAATTAATGGGACAATACTCACTGATCTTGGCGGGGAGGATCAGACGAACCTCCCTGCGGAAGTTCTTCTGATCCTCCTTGGACACGATGTTTTCTGTAGGGCAAAACAAGCACGAAATTAGTATTAGTACAGCTACTTTGTCCATAACGTAAGTGTCATTTTTTCGGACGTGACACTTACTGGAGGCAGCTTTACGGACTGCTTGACGGTGACAAGTCACATCGCGTTGCATATCCTTTATGCGACTTGTCACCTCGGTGCTCAGCCAAAGAAAATCCACCCTGGTCAATTTTGTGGTCTTCCGAGGAACGTACGGCAGGTATTCGAAGAATTTCTTCAGACTCATCAAGTTGGCACGCACTGTTGTGGGCTTCAACTTGTCAGCCAATAAAACTCCGACCCAACTGAAAAAAAAAAATGTGAAAGCACAAAACAAACACACACACACACACGCACGCATTAGCAATGATGAATTATCATGCACAGCAATAAACCAAAATGAGAATGTGTCTAATACTTACTCTCTGATGGAAGACTGCTTCTTTAAGAAGGAAAAATGGCCCTTCAGGAGGCGGTCCTCACCCGCGAAGATGAGGAACCGCCTCACATGACTGACAGACCCTATGGCATTTTCCTTCTTCTTCTTGGAAGGGTTGGTCCCGACACAGAACCCCAAAAAGTCAAGAAGCACCTTCTCTGTGAAGGCAATAGAATTAAGGATTAAAACAATGCCTTGCATTTCATGGAAAATGTTATTGTGTATGACAACCATAAATGTACTTACCGTAGACGGGAGAGTCCTTTATACGGAAGGTATCCCTTCGGGAAAACTTCTTCCGCAAACTCTTCTGGGGGCTGCGGGACAGGAGCCTCTGGAGGCGGCCAAGCTCGTACATGGACTCTTGGCAGTCCTTCCTCGGGCACGCCCCCTGAGGCACCAGGTTGAGACGGGACTCCAGCACCCTCAACCTCCTTGCCATTGCCACGCAGGTGGGGTTCTGACAGTCGGTGCTGGTGCCCGGCTGTCCCTCGTCCACCTGGTCTCCAACACTGGCCTGCACTTCTGCGACAGGCATCGCCTGGGAAGCAGCGGTGTCGGGTGCGGCAGAAGTGGCGGCTGGAGCGTACAGCCTCCCGGCGTGTCCGATGTCCAACGTAGTGACCATTGGCACTTGAGGGTGGCTGGCCCTCAATTCGGCGAGCTTGCACAAGACGTAATTCCTCTTCGCCTTGTTGGCGTAATGATTCATCTCGGGCAGCTGAAGAACAGAAACAGAACAAACCAATATTTTTAAGCTCGTTGTTGTACTTTTATAATGAATTACAATCATTTACAATAAAATTCAGTGTTCAACAAACATGAAAGATTACCTCTAAGTCACTGTGCACCGTTGCGTTGTGCCGGTCCAACCTCTTCACACTTTTGGACACGCACCCGGGCACGCAGCAAGTGAACTTGGACCTGATGCTAAATAGAAAAGAAAATATATTATAATATAATAACTACTTATAATTTTAATGCATTTTTAATAACATTTGAATGGAATTTTCAAGCTCAGTCTTACCGCCCACTTGCCAGCTGCAGCAGGAGGGTCTTCTCCTGGGCATTACCAACAAGATGGTACTTGCGCAAATGCTGGGACAGGTTGGAGTAGTCTACCCCGCACACTGGGCATCGCTGAATACGATACGGCATCTGAACGTCACAAAAAACAATAAAAACCAGTGAAAAAAACATTTAAAAACCAATCAATAACATTCACCTAACCTTACACCTCACCCTAACCCATAACCTCAGTGTTTAGGGACTGGGATAAACCGATGGATCATTGGATCTCCTAGGTGTCACTTCCACCATGACACACTTCATAAAACATTTTGAAATCTATAAACTTCACCAAACTAACCCTAAACTACTTAGTCACACAACATTGACTCATAATCTTTCAAATTGCGCAGCTGAATCCTCAAATCGTCCACTTTTCACTGACCACAAACCTCACCAGACACTATCCTCTGTCCTACAACAACCCAACAACTGTCACTTTCGGTTTCAAAGGTCATTGCACATTTGAAACCTTAAAAACATTTCATTAATTCACCTGGGTATACTGGAAACGTTTTGCAAAATATAAAACTAAATAATCAAACGTTTTGGAGCTGAAAAATGAAAGACGAAAAAAAAATTTGTTGGGGAAATTTATCACAGAAATGTCATCAGATCACCAAAATGTATACAGCTATAACTTCTTGATTTTTTGGCCTCCGGTTACCAAATTTGGATATGCGGTGCGGCCTGTCGCCCCGCTCGCCTGTGCCGAGTTTGGTGACCCTGTGACAACCGGCCCATTTGCATCCCATGTGATGAGAAAAATGCAATGATGTATCACACCTAGTACTTGGAGTGCTCGTATCGGACCCAAACTTGACCCGACCTGACCCTGGTTGTGATTTTAGGTTTAGGGGACAGGATCACAGAAGTGTCATCGGTACACTTTAGTAAAAAGGGCCATATCTCTTCCACCATAAGACCTAGGATCCCCAAATTTTCACCCGGCGCACCGACTTGACAAAGGGCAGAAGGCTGACAGGGTGGTTTGAACCCTGGGTCCTTGTAGATGTACAGACTGGGAAAACAGCCCTCCGAAACACTGAGTTTGGGCTCGGGTGCGTGGCCCCCGCCCGAAACTTCACGGGCGACCCCGCCGCGTGCCCCCGTAACAAATGTTGCTGCGCCAGAACTCAAAGTTTCTGGGAAAACCACTTAGGCTCAGGCATGGTTTACAAAAAAAATTACCAAACGGTTGTTGGGACCACTTCGGGGGTCTAGCCACACACCCCTGACCCCACCCACGTTTGGAAGGGTAAAAAGGCAATTCTAAAGAATGGGAAAGTTAGTATCCGTTTTTTTGAATATGTCATTTACACTTTTGCATATCCATGAATGGAAAAAATGACACTTTCGTGAAATAAACACTGACCCTAACCCTAATATATGCTAGCCGATCCAATACCTTTTTTTTTTAAATTTACTTCCACTATTAACTGATAGCATTCACTTACATCAGGCTCTAAACCTCCTGGTTCTACCCACCATTCACTCCACTATAGATAATCACATTATTTCCCAGTAATAGTTTAACCTAAAGATTTATACTTTTATTATTACTATTTACTTATTAATGTTTACTGTGTTATTAATTACCTATTAATTACACAGTATAATTCATTCATTGCTAACCATTTCTCCCCAACACTCACTCACTCACTATATTTTATACTTTTATATTTTAGCTTGTTTGGTACAATCTGATGAGTCACACTTGTGTCTAAGTGCTGATAAATAAGCAAAGCAGCTCCAACACTGTGATCATCATTTCTGTAAAATGTGAATGCGCTGGTGTAATTTGAGATTACCATGTTGATTAAAACTCTTTCCACACTGTGATACGGTTTCTCTCCAGTGTGAATGCGCTTGTGTAGTTTCAGATCACTCTGTCCATTAAAACTCTTCCCACACTGTGAGCACTGATACGGTTTCTCTTCAGTGTGAATGCGCTGGTGTATTTTGAGCACACTCAGGCACCTGAAGCTCTTCCCACACTGTGAGCAGACGTTTCCTTCTTCCTGTGTGGGACTGAGAGAGGTGTTAATGCTGAAAGTACCAGAGGACCTTTGCTGATTACTGGAGCTTCTGGTGGGCGTCAGATCCTCATGTTCAGTCTTAATCTTCACCAGAGTCTCATATTTATCATGGTTGCAGCTCTTGATGTGATTGTGGAGCTGATTTTGGGTGGTAGACGAACGTGGACACGAGGAGCAGCAGAAATCCCTGTTCAGTTCTGAAGCAGAAAATAATCAAATACATTTATAACATTATAAATAATCAAATACATTTATAACATTATAAATAATCAAATACATTCATAACATTATAAATAATAAAAAACATTTATAACATTATAAATAATCAAATACATTTATAACATTATAAATAATCAAATACTTTTATAACATTATAAATAATCAAATACATTTATAACATTATAAATAATCAAATACATTCATAACATTATAAATAATCAAATACATTTATAAAACTATAAATAATCAAATACATTTATAACATTATAAATAATCAAATACATTTATAACATTATAAATAATCAAATACATTTATAACATTATATATAATCAAATACAATTATAACATTATAAATAATCAAATACATTTATAACATTATAAATAATCAAATACATTTATAACATTATAAATAATCAAATACATTTATAACATTCTAAATAATCAAAAACATTTATAACATTATAAATAATCAAATACATTTATAACATTATAAATAATCAAATACATTTATAACATTATAAATAATCAAATACATTTATAACATTATAAATAATCAAATACATTTATAACATTATAAATAATCAAATACATTTATAACATTATAAATAATCAAATACATTTATAACATTATAAATAATCAAATACATTTATAACATTATAAATAATCAAATACATTTATAACATTATAAATAATCAAATACATTTATAACATTATAAATAATCAAATACATTTATAACATTATAAATAATCAAATACATTTATAACATTATAAATAATCAAATACATTTATAACATTATAAATAATCAAATACATTTATAACATTATAAATAATAAATACATTTATAACATTATAAATAATCAAATATATTTATAACATTATAAATAATCAAATACATTTATAACATTATAAATAATAAATACATTTATAACATTATAAATAATCAAATATATTTATAACATTTTAAATAATCAAATATATTTATAACATTATAAATAATCAAATACATGTATAACATTATAAATAATCAAATACATTTATAACATTATAAATAATAAATACATTTATAACATTATAAATAATCAAAAAATAATCAAATACATTTATAACATTATAAATAATCAAAAAATAATCAAATACATTTATAACATTATAAATAATCAAATACATTTATAACATTATAAATAATCAAATACATTTATAACATTATAAATAATCAAATACATTTATAACATTATAAATAATCAAATACATTTATAACATTATAAATAATCAAATACATTTATAACATAATAAATAATCAAATACATTTATAACATTATAAATAATAAATACATTTATAACATTATAAATAATCAAATATATTTATAACATTTTAAATAATCAAATATATTTATAACATTATAAATAATCAAATACATGTATAACATTATAAATAATCAAATACATTTATAACATTATAAATAATAAATACATTTATAACATTATAAATAATCAAATACATTTATAACATTATAAATAATCAAATACATTTATAACATTATAAATAATCAAATACATTTATAACATTATAAATAATCAAATACATTTATAACATTATAAATAATCAAAAAATAATCAAATACATTTATAACATTATAAATAATCAAATACATTTATAACATTATAAATAATAAATACATTTATAACATTATAAATAATCAAAAAATAATCAAATACATTTATAACATTATAAATAATCAAAAAATAATCAAATACATTTATAACATTATAAATAATCAAATACATTTATAACATTATAAATAATCAAATTCATTTATAACATTATAAATAATCAAATACATTTATAACATTATAAATAATAAATACATTTATAACATTATAAATAATAAATACATTTATAACATTATAAATAATCAAATACATTTATAACATTATAAATAATCAAATACATTTATAACATTATAAATAATAAATACTGTTAGTAATTGTTAAACTGAGATCTGATGCTAAAGTCCTGTAACGTGATTCATCCTGCATTCATCATTTCCTGCTCACACTGATCTACATGAGCACAATACAAGCTTTCACTGTATGATGCTTCATCCCAGGTTCCTCTGATTCTATTCAATCCAAATCTTATTTTACTCAAGATCAAAAATATCTTACTGAGTTCATCTTTATCTTCAGGTTCTTCCTTCTTCACAGGCTTCATCTGGAAACCTCCACACTGTTGGTCCTCTGGGGTGAGGTGTTCCTCAGAGGTGACGTGTTCCACAGGGATCGAGGTTCCTTCACCTGAAATTTCTTTGTTTTGTGAAAGAAAGTAAAATAAGTTTGTTATTGTTGGTAGTAACGACCAACTTCTTTATTAAGCACTTAAGTTAGAACTAACAGACACGTACTTCTATACTATCTGTCAAAAACACGACCTATAAACCTTTGTTCAAACAGGGTTTCAGCAGATTTAATAATAATAATAATAACAATACAACCCCAAATCAGAAAAAGTTGGGACAGTATAGAAAAAGCAAATAATAATATAAACACAGACTTTGACTTTTATTTGATGTCAGACAGGATGAAGCTGAGATGTTTCATCTTTTATCTGCTCAACTTCATTTCATTTATTAATAAACATCCATTCCTGCATTTCAGGCCTGCAACACTTTCTAAAAAAAGGAGGAGAGTTAAGATCTGGATGGAAGGTGCAGACTCATCTCTCCAGGACCATCAGCACAAACAATCACGTATATATTGAATATATCAGCTTATATACTCGACTTTATTTCTTCTCATTCATTACCCAATCATTCAGCCACTTGTATTCACCTGGCATTACTCTGTAATTATATACTAGTGTAAACACGGTACAGTCAGCATGATCTGTTTAATCTTCTTTATCTTCTGTCTCCTCATTTCACTCACCTGCTCACTTCTGCACTAAATATTCTAAAATATTACAAGACATTCAGACATGACCAAATTAGGAGAAATGATTTTGCTCAAGTCTTACTGAGTTCATCTTTATCTTCAGGTTCTTTTTTCTTCACAGGCTTCATCTGGAAACCTCCACACTGTTGGTCCTCTGAGAAGAGCAGTTCCACAGAAGCCACAAGTTCTGCAGGGATTAAAGTGACTTCACCTGAAATTCATCAATATGAGAAGAAGAATCTCAACAACTGGAGGAAACTGAAGGTTGTGGGTTTGGTTCCTAATCATAAATAAATCCTAGTTAGATTCAAACTTAAATACAGACTGGAGTGTAGCAGCACAGGGCAGTACAGTACAGTACAGGTTCTAATCCCACTATCCACTTTCTCCAATACTAACCATACTGTACTGTACTACACTGTCTGGTGGAAAAGTGTTATTATGCTCCATATTCACGTCTCCCTCTTCTGCTGACTGCATTATTAAAGATCTAATAGACAGACAGATAGACTATAAACAAAGTTCAACTGTAAACAAGGTTTAAAAATATGACGTGTTTATATAAAACTGTGAGATTTAATCATGAAGAAACTCAATCAGTTCCGCTCAATTGATTCATTTTGGTGGATCGGTTCAAATGAATCGGTTCAGTAATATGAATCATGTGTGATGCTAACAGTTAGCGGAGCAGCTAATAGTTTATTTGTTTAAATAAAACTGGAGTTAAAGCTCCTCAAATCCTCACAGTGATGTTTTATTATGAACTCTAGTTTTATTATTAATTAGAATGTGGTTATAATGAAATATAAGGGTTATA
This sequence comes from Trichomycterus rosablanca, assembly GCF_030014385.1. Taxonomy (NCBI): domain Eukaryota; kingdom Metazoa; phylum Chordata; class Actinopteri; order Siluriformes; family Trichomycteridae; genus Trichomycterus; species Trichomycterus rosablanca. The sequence goes on along the minus strand of NC_086001.1, from coordinate 29,771,540 downwards.
ATTAAATACATATTTTACTTAGAGATGAGGCTCTACAGTACAAACACAGCAGCTTCTTGTTCTTCTTATGATGTTTAATGGCGGTTAGCAGAACAACTTAAGACGCACCAGCGTCACCAACTGGACTGAACAGCAGCTTAGCAGTAAAACATCTCCATTAGCCCTGTATCTCTCTATTGCTGAGGAGTTAATATGTGTGTCTACATCACTTCATGTATCTATACGTGTCTAACATACGATTCTATTATATTAATATTCATAAACATGCACACACACCCCACATACACAATACACACACACCCCACATACACAATACACACACACATAAACAATACACACACACACATAAACAATACACACATGCTTCCACATTCACATGTTTTTGCTGTATGTGTTATGTAGATAATATTTAGGTGATTTGATGTATTTTTATGTTGTTGAGCTTTGAATGTTATTTTTGCTTCACTGTATGTATGGTGCATCATTAAACTGTTATACATTATTTATTCTATTTTGTATTAGATGAGATGGTTTGTCTCTGTATTGACCCGCGATTCATTTGTAAATGACAGCTAACGATAGTGATCCGACTCTTTTAATTATTTTGTATAACATAAAAAATGTTGACCATCAAAAAGAATCGACTCCTTCAGCTTCTAACGGCTCATTGCTGAGTACTATCAACTTAGTGTGTCGACTCAAACTGAACTGCGTCTTTCTGTACATGAGGAAGAAATCTATGTAGAGATCTCAAATAACATGAACCTGAAGGTATGAACTTACATTGTAGAAAAGAAAAACAAGCCAGTAGCAGCAGTGTGCACATTAAACCATTTACTGAAGGGTCATTAAGTTTGGCTAATTGAAATAATGGCATGTTTCTGACCTGAATGAGAGGGGCATTAAAAAGATCTCATACTTGTCAGAGACAACGTTTGAAGCCCAGATCAAAAGGACCTGCTAGTTAGAGAAGGATCACTTATTTGTTAAAGTCCAGAAGTGGGTGTGGCCCACACGGGGATCGAACCCGTGACCTTGGCGTTATTAGCACCACGCTCTAACCAACTGAGCTAACCAGCTGGTTCATCTATTTGCTCTGTAGATCTTTGTACATAATTCTACACTGACCCCATTCAAGCAGCTGAAACGGACTTTAATAATACACATCTAAGAGGTTTTGTGGGTTCTTATATGTGTGAACTATCTAAACTATATATTTCTTAAAGTTCTTGACTGAGCTTAATGTCACCAACCAGCGACTGGACCAGATACGACTCAGGTCCTGCACACAGTAAGTAGTGCTGATACACAGTACCAGCCTGCACACCAGAGAGGCTCCAAACATCAAGTTTTCACTCATTAAATCATGTAGTTTGTGAACTTTGTGGAATGAATGTAGGATTTGTACGTGTAGATTCTGGTAGTGATGGGAATTTCGGCTCTTTTTAGAGAGCCGGTTCTTTTGGCTCGGCTCACTAAAAAGAGCCGGCTCTTTCGGCTCCCAAGTGGCTCCTTAGATTTTTTTGTTGCCTAAATTAATTTATTACCAAATTACATGTAAAATGAATTACTAATGTAAAAATGTTTGTATCAAATGTTTATTATTTAAATGGCTTTATTTATATAGGTGAATGTTCCTGTCATGAACGTAACCAAAGTGTAAAACGTTACATTAAAACCCTAATAAACAAAATAAACAAGCATCTAGAGTGAAAATCAGCATCCAGGTGACAGTATTTGTAAGTATTTAGTGAAGATTAGCATTCAGAAAAACCAAGGAGCTCATCTTTGATGGGTTGATCCTGTTTCTCTTTTCTGTTATGGAGGGACTGAGCACCTGAGCATTTCACTCACCTTTCACACCTGTGGTAATGTGACGTGACAATAAGGTGATTTGATTTGTGTAAAGCGCTGCGTTCTCTCTCCCTCCTGTTTGTGTGCACGCTGTCTGTGTGTGTGTGTGTGTCAAGGACGGATTAAGGATAGTCTGGGCCCCTGGGCAAAGAGTTGCCCAGGGCCCCCCCCCCACCCCCACCCCCACCCCGCGCGCCCCCCCCCCCCTCCAAAAACATAAATACATTAATACATTAAACAACCTGTCAATAACTAACCCTAACACAAGAATCTATTTTATATAAGTTTCTTTCTACTCTTCTTTCTTGCAAAGTCATCCACTAATTCATCAAAATTAAGCTGTCTGACCAAATCTGATTCAATGGCCAGAAGTGACAGTGAGTTCAGGCGGTTTTGGCGCATCCTAATCCTGAGTTCATTCTTAATACGAGCCAGTTTGGAGAATGAACGCTCCCCTTCACAATTTGTGATAGGCACAGTCAAAAAAAGTCTAAGTGCTATGTAGACATTTGGAAAGGTTGACTGTAAATTCAAACTTATCATGGTTTTGAGCATTTTACTAGGACATTTTTCTTTTTCTGTTATGAATGATTTTATTGTATCAATTCATCTGCCAGGCTCATGTTCAGATCTGAAGGATATGCTGCAGCGAGTGAGTTAGCCTTTAAAGTGAGCTCACTGTTGGACATATTGTCAGGCATGAAAAGAACATCAAATAGCTCAGTTAAGTGTGTGTATGCATTCAAACGGTGGTTGAGACAGGACACAAGTTTGTCAATGACAACATTGAAAGTTTCGATCCGAAACTTGTCCTTTCCGTTAAATGCTACACCTGGCTCTGCACTATCATCAGACATAATTTTGCGCTTCTTTGTACGCTGGAGGTCATGCCTGTACTCTTGGGAGACAGCAGTGGTGACATTTAAAGCTGCCCCTTCAAACACCTCAAAGTTATCTCTCTGTGCTACCACAAAGTCTCGTAAAGACAAGAGAAGTTGTGTAGCTGTACATATGTCAATATCATGCTTCTGCAGCTGCAGGCTTGTGGCTTGGAACCTCTGTAGTATTGAGTCCCAGAAGTATGCCATGAAGGCCATCTCCAACGTGTCCAATTTGTCACAGAGTGCAGAGGCTTCACTTCGAGTTACACATTTCTCCTCCATATCTTTAGACATATCATTCAATGCCTCTCTCAGTTGTGCATAATATTTCCAAAGAGCCTTAGTTGACTCAGCTCGTGCGCTCCATCGAGTACCTGACAGTGATTTCAGTGTGAGTTTGATATCAGTATCACGGAAAACCTTTCCCCACCTGTGTGTAGATGATGCACAAAATGTGTACATTGCCTGTACAAAGTCAAAAAAACGTCCAGCTTCTGGGCTACTGTCAACAGCATTGACACCAACTAAATTCAGTGAATGTGCTGCACAGGGGACATAACAAATCAAAGGGTTTCTTTGTTTAAGATGAGCTTGGACTCCATTGTACTTTCCCGACATGTTACTTGCATTATCATATGACTGGCCCCTACAGTTGGATAAGTCTAGGCCCAGATTCTCCACCATAGCAACGACACACTCTGCCAAACTGTCCCCACTATGGTTTTCAATAGGCTCAAAAGCTAGAAAACGCTCAACTACATGCCCGTCATTATTAACAAACCTGAAAATAAAAGTAAGTTGGTCCACATGAGCAAGGTCTGGAGTGGAGTCAACTATAACAGAGAAGTATTTTGATTCTTTGATCTCATTAACAATTGCCTGCTTTGTTCTCTGTCCCATCAAATGGATAAATTCTTCACACACTGTCGATGATAAGTAGGACACAGAACCTTTTCCCTTACCTCCAAACCTTTGGAGGTGCTCAGCTACGAATGGGTCAAATTTGGCTAAGAGTTCTATGATGCCCAAAAAATTACCATTGTGGGCTGATCCTAATAGCTCATCATCTCCCCTGAAAGCAAGTCCCCTCTCCCCCAAAAACTGGATGACTGCAACAACTCTTTTCAAAACTTCCCGCCAGTATTGTCTTTCTGCATCAATTTGTTTGACAATATCAGAATCAATTGTTGCTGTGCCTCTGGAGCGATTATATAACGCTAGCATGCAAGCCCTATGCTCCACACTCCCCTCATGCTCACCAATCCGCTCTGAATGTTTCCAGTCAGAAAATTCATGAACAAAAGTATTGTGCTTACTGGAAAACAGTTTGCAAGCAAAACAATACACACAGCCAGTTGAAGGAGAGTAAAGAAGCCACTGCCTAGTCACAGTTTGCCCGTTGGGTAGAGAGCAACTGAGTAGAGCATTTGTAAAGCTCCTACTGGTACCCCCAATGCCTCTATCCCTGACTGAGGCTGGGTACTTAGCACTTCTGTTTTGAAATGCAGCTTCTCCTCTACTAACAAGAATCGACTTGGCTTGGTCGGTAATGGTACTGGGCCATAAAGCAGGGTCGTTGACCGTTTCACACCAGGAGTTGGGGTCCTTGCCCTCCTCATTTGAAAAACGACACTCACACGATGCAGCTGGCTGGTCTGATTGTGGGTCTGACACACCTGCAACTTTCCTTTCATGGTCTTTCTGCTGCTGGTCTGTGGTAGCCTGGCAGGGCTGGCATTCCTGCTCTGCACCTGACTGGGTCTGCAAAGGTACATAGTCACTGACAGGTGACACTAAGCCAGTGGTGATCACATCTTCATTGCTAGTACTCTGATCACTGCTAACATTAGCAATACTTGTCTCACTCATATCCAGCGGTTTCTCAAAGAAGTTTGAAATCAAAGGAACGCTTTTCAGGAAATCTGCCTGGTTTGCTTCCTTAATCTTTTTTGCTTTTCTTTTTGAGGCACCACTTTTTTGTTTGGGATCCATGTTATTAATGGCAAGTGTTTCTTAAGATGCAAATATAGAAGCTTGTCTTGCAAATTCCTATTCCTATCCAATACTTACTATGTTGTTTCTATGTTGTATGTTCAGGAAAAAAATACAATCACAAAATTGTAGAACCAGATACAATATGTAATAAAAAAAGGCTGACCTATAACTATTTAGCTATAAATTGTTGTTATTGTAAATGTATTGTATGTATGTACTAATATTATAAAGCTTACACTTCTACTATTATCAATAATGTAATATGCAAATAACAATAAGCTTTTAAAAAAGCTGTGAGTTGCTAGTTAGCAACATTACACTAGCCTTGAAAAAGGCTGTGAACCTTTCAAAGTTTAATATATTATATATAGTAATATAATATTATATCATGTAATGTAATATAATATAATATAATATAATATATAAGCCTTTGAAAAGACTACGAAAAGAATGTAACAGAATATATGCAATATAGTATAGTATAATATAATATAAAAATATTTATATATATTATAAAATAATATAATGCAGTATAAAGGGCAATGAGCCTTTAAAAAGACTGTTGGTTGCTGATCTGGTAATAGCAAGGTAAAAGTTGTAGTAAAAGCACAGAGCAAGTTCGCAAGCTGAACTGTCTGAATGTGAGGAGTTTTGATACTGGCAGGGGGTTTTATATAGATCTTGCATATTCACTTGAAAGTTCTCGCAACACCTGATTGGCTCAGCCCCCGTGGGAATTTTGGGCAATGTAACAATTTTTCACCACTGAGTGAGAGAGTGGGGGAGGGGCAGCCACTATCTACTACAAAAAATGCTGTTTTGTGTGTGTGTGTGTGTGTGTGTGTGAGAGAGAGAGAGAGAGAGGCATGGAGAGGGAGACAGGGGGAAGCTTTTGAGTATATTAAAAATGCTGTGTTAATGATATTAAATCAAGTTTAATTATTGTCGAGACCCCTTCACACTGCCTTGAAACATGTCAAGTCATGTCAAACTGTCATTGAATAGTCATTGAATAACAAGCTGAATAAAATATGTTTTCCAATAAATAATCCTCAAACAAAATATCAGGGTTACATGCATACGCAGCCACAGCTACTACAACAAAACCACTTGCTGTTTCTTCATCTGTCACCAAACCAAAATTGTGCTACTTAGTAAAATTAGCTTGCAGTTCTGTTGTATGAAAAGGCACTTTTCCTTTCATGCATTCCTTTAGAGCTAGAGTGACCACTGGTCTCTTTACTGTTGTTTATTAAAGGGGAAACATGAAACTAGTCAAATGGCTTGTTGTTTTCACATAAGTGAAATCACACCCTTGGCCAAATTCACTCAATTTAATCGGTGTCAAAGATAGCATTCATCAGACAAATTGCTTGTCTTAAATTTAAATAATTGCAAAATTGCTAAATTAATTTGTCTCTGCGCTTAAGAGAAATTGAACATAATAATTTTGAAACAATACAAATTCAGAAACATTAAGTAAGGGCCTGAATCGCATATTTGCAACGAAACGTCTGTTATGAAATATGGTAGCTTGCCTGGCAATTTGTAGGTCCCTAGAAAGTCAAGGAGCCATGGTAAACGACTTCTATGGAAGTCAAGGGCCCCATAGCAGGGGCCCTCGTGATCAAGGGCCCTCTAATGGTATGCCCTGCTCTTCTCTAGGGCCCCCTGGTAGGGGCTCTCATAACCAGGGCCCTCTAAAAATATGCCCCCCTCTTTCCTAGGACCCCTAATAGCCAGAAGTCGAAGTCAAAGCAGTGCCACAACGCCTCATCCATTTTCATAAGGGGCCCAAAAGCATGGCTAGGGCCCAAAAGCATGGCTAGGGGCCCCAAAAGCATGGCTAGGGCCCCCAAGAGGCCCTGGGGTCAAAGTCCCTAATAGTCAGAGGATCCTTAAAATGGAGGGCCCTCGGAAATAAAAATATATTGTATCATAAATGTTGATAGGCATCGCAAAATGTTTTGGGCCAGGGCCCCCCCGGGGCCCCCTGACCTCAAGGGCCCCTGGGCGCTGGCCCCACTGGCCCGGTCAATAATCCAGCCATGGCTGTCAGTGTAGAATCGGGTATGTGGGCATATGCCCTACCCTTGGACACAGGCTGGTTAGCTCAGTTGGTTAGAGCGTGGTGCTAATAACGCCAAGGTCGTGGGTTTGATCCCCGTACGGGGCACTGTCTCTTTTCGACTTAAACTAACAAACAAGTGATCCTTCTCTAACTAGCAAGTCCTAATGACCTGGGCTTCAAACGTTGTCTCTGACAAGTGGGAGATCTTTTTACTGTCCCTCTCATTCAGGTCAGAAACATGCCATTATTTCAATCTGCCAAACTTAATTACCCTGCTGTAAACCTTAGCAAGTCATGTGACTCATGTGTACCATCCAATGAAACTTCTGTGCGTGTGTCTCTGTGGCGCAATCGGTTAGCGCGTTCGGCTGTTAACCGGAAGGTTGGTGGTTCGAGCCCACCCAGGGACGAGTGCCTTTTATTGCACAACCTGCCTGTTGATCAAATGGGTATGAGACACAACAACAATGTGTAGTCCCACAGAATAGTGGAAATAACTAACTGAAAACATCCAGTAAACAACAGTCCTACAAGCACAAATATCCACCTGATAAGTCACCGGAGACCGACTGTACAAAGTGGAAGAAGGTGCTTTTGGTTTCTGTGGATGTTAAAGGAAGATACTCGCCCAACGTGAGGCTCGAAGCCACAACCCTGAGATTAAGAGTCTCATGCTCTACCGACTGAGCTAGCCGGGCTTAAGCAGCATGTCAGAACAGACCACTTCACCAATTCACTAACATCACGACCAGATTAAGAACTAATTCACAGTTTACAAACAAACACAATTCAGAATAAACAACAGAAACAGACACAGACTTGCTGTCGCTGTATTGTATTATATTATAGTGTTAAATTGTAGCCTATTTTATTGAGATTATGCTTTAATGCTGTATTTTCTTACATTTATTTAATCCAGCACAATGGTTAAAATGCACAACCCAACAAGTTAAAATAACCCATCATGTGTTCTGTCCAATATTTACACAGTGCTGGTTGCCAAATAACACATTTTCACCTGCATTCGGCTTTTTCTTTCCTGTATACCAAAAACAGTCGCCATTGCAGGTCTACAACATGTTACAAAAACTCTTGGGACACTTTATTTTTGCTTTCTTTATCTTGCCGGTGTCACGTTGTATTGAAACTAAAATAAATAAATAAAAACTTAAAATTAAAAAGCAAGTGTTTAGGTTCATTCATCATCTTAACACATATTACAAACTAATCAAGCTCGTCAATTTTCAGACATTGTTCACGTAAACAAAAATCTCAAGTGGAAGCACAAGATTCATTTATTTATAGACGGTGCTGTTTATGGTTTTACACTTAAAAACATGAACAGTTAAAAAATAACAACAAACACGACAACAACAATTTAATAATAATGTCACAAATCTGTACCCAAGCAACAAGCTGTAATTTATCTAGCACTAGATGGGATGGGATGTTTCACTGTAGTAAGAATAGCTCCACATGTTTTGTACGTAGTGTTTATGGTATTTAAGCTGGATGGATAGATGGAGGTTAACATGTAATCTAAGGTGACTCTTAAGTTTATTTACTGCTGTTGGCTTATAAAGTTTTACTGAACAAACTGGCTCATATTTTGGCACTGATGTACCTTCCTGAATGGTGATCTGCTTGGTTGACACAACTAGCACAAGTAATTGCGGTCTACACCCCACAAGCGCTCTGTTGTACTTGCACATTGCTGAACGCTACCATCCTGAAACTGCTAAAGTTTCTAAACCTTTAGGTAGACGGCGCTGTAAACAATAATTTGCCTTTTGGTGTTACAATTTGGCCTGGAGAAGTCACATGTGGAACACTATTCTCTACTCAGCATTGATAACAGTGTTTTTACTTAAATAAAACCAGGTTCCACCGAGATTTGAACTCAGATCACTGGATTCAAAGACCAGAGTGCTAACCATTACACCATGGAACCGCACAGTGAGGTTTTACTTAAGCCCAAAAGTTAATAATTAGTTATTTAAGAGCAAGTTGGCTGTTTGATGGCGCTGTAAACAATGATTTGCGATTATATTTTGCGACGGAGCAGTCACATGTGGAACACTATAACACTGCTAGTGGTATTATGATATTCAAGCTGGATGAATGGATGGAAATTAACATGTAATTTAAGGTGACTCTAAACTAGCACAAGCAATTGTGATGCTCTGTTGTACTGCGCATGTGCTGAATGCTACCATCCTGAAACTGCTAATGTTTCTCAATCTTGGACCTCACACCGGGCCCCGAATAAAAGCAGTAAGGTCCCACTGATATGATATAGTGCTGATATGGATGTGGACATTAACCTAACTGTGTTAGACAGTCTTCAAGAAGTCGCCCGCCAACTTCACCACTCCTACATTTTACCTCCGCATATAATCACCGCGGTCACGCCATCTGCACTTTAAAAAAGCTCGGTCATGCTATCTCCATTAAAAGTTTTACTGCGCGTCTAAATCGTATTATACGGTAATACAGCTGCGACGATGAAATCATCTCTTTACAGCTTAATATACATTACTACTGAGTTCTGGTGCACATAAAGTGTAGCAGAAACAAAAGTGTGTTATAATCTATGTATAGAGCAATCTAAAAAGTTAGAAATTCAGACCTCTTTTATGAAAAAAGTGTATTTGTGTACAGACCGCTATTTTAAAATCAATACAATGAAATTAACAAATCAAATTGTTATCAAGTGCCACCCATACTGTCATGAAGAACATTTACTCTAGTACTCATGGTGTGATTTTGGGACATTTTTACTGTAGGAATTTGAAATAATGGGATGGCAAATGGTGTCTATTTGATTGTTTTTAAACCACTTTTTGAAGATCAATAAAAAAGAAAATCAAATGTTTATTAAATGCCACCCCTAGATTCATGAAGTACATTTAGTCCAGTACTATATATTTAGACTAGGATAATTTTACTGTAGAAATTTGATATAATGGGATGGCAAACTTTTAATTAGTAATTGAAAATCAACACACGTCTAAAACAGTTAGGTCAATGTCCACATCCATATCAGCACTGAGCTGAACTAAACCATCAGTTACTCTTTCCAGACCAAACAGAAGGTAGTCATTTGGCGCGTGGCTCTCAAAATCATTCGCTAATGATCTTAAATCATTTACAATGACTCGTAAAAAAATCGCCATCAGTAACACAGGACTGCTTAAAATGAATGAACATCGAAAACTTGTTGCTTGTTGCTAGTTAAGCGCAACGCTAGCAATGCGCCAGCTTGGAACGCAGCCACTGTAGGGCCAAGGCATTAGTAGCAGAGTCGAATCGATTGCAACTCGCTAACCAATCCTGCTGTAGAGTGAGGATAGGACCGCCTACCTTATTAACATTTTTCCTCTTACAGTTTTCTTTTTCTACTAATATACACTTGAACTTTTCTACTTCACTTATCAAATGTACATTATGGTATGAATATGATTATTAATCATCAAATGTAATGTGGTGTAATGTACCAACCTCAGATCTGAATCTGTTTTTATTCTTTATTCAAGTTTAATCTACTTTAATAAACACAGAACAACTTTTACTTTCAAGTGGAAGAATTTTACCTTGGTCTTTATGGTGTTTGCATAAATTCTTCATATTATGAATGCTAAGTTTTCATAAATGAATAGCCTCTTACTTTAACACTTCTAGGTCTACACTCCAAAATTCTAGTCTTTAGATGATTTCCACTTAGCAAATAATGAACCGTCCTCCACCAGAATGTACATGAGAAGGTGTGAATGGAGGGCTGTGGACTGAACAGTGTTGCATTGTTCTATCATCATGAGTCTTTGTTCTTTGTGTTTATCTATAGACCAAATTAGTGGTAGCTAAACTCCTCTGTTAAAAGAAATAATCATATTTACATTTAATTATCGCACCATCTTCTAGTGCATAAAACCCAGTTCATATAAATCCTAATACAGACTGCACTGGCATGTTTTGAAATTACATTTAAAAATAAATAAATACTATTGTGGTAGTTCAGGTGTTTTCTTATCATGGAGGTGACCAACTGACCAAGACCAACTGAGGGGTCGGGAGACAAGTGTTTCTTTATTGATGAATAAATGTATTTGTTAAACTGTAAATTCCATTCGAATCCTCTGTGTGATGTCACTCCAAACCTCCTGTTACACACTGACCCAGAGGCGTTTTTCTTCATCAAAGCAACGCAGTGAGACAAAGATCAGCTCATACTTTCATTCTTACTACAGTAAAACACATTCAACTGACTTTTAAAGTGAAGTTCAAAATGTTGTACAGACATCGTCGTTATCTAGTGGTGATATAAATAAATTACAGCTTGTTGCTTTGGTACAGATTTGTGACTTTATTATTATTATTTTATTTTTATAATTATTAATTGTTGCCATTGTGTTTGTTGTAATAAAAAAAACTCTTCATGTTTTAAGTGTAAAACCATAAACAGCACCGTCTGTGTGAGTTGGAAAACAAAACATGACATTAGAAAAACTGCTTGGAAGAACGTCTAGGACTGACTGTAGTCCTCTCTAAAGCTACCTGAGGAGTGTTGGGGTAGTTACTCAAAAAAGTCATCCATTACTCATTACTTATTACTTAACTAAAATTGTAATGGGATTACTTTACTCATTACATCCTGGAAAATGTAATCTCGTTCCTCATTACTTTACTTTCAAGTTACATTCTAAACCCAAACAAATACTGTATACTGGAATCACATCTACAAACAAATTCCATTTATTTACTTTATTTATTTAGTTTCAGAAAAATCCTCTCTTGTACAGAGATGTGCCTGTGTTTGTTTCTGCTTTAAAACATACATGCCATGAACCAATCAGATTTAACATCATTAAACAAGTTTATTCCTTAATTATTTGTTCTTATACTAGAAGAGCGACTTGGTTCTTTTAGTTCATTTCAAAGAGTCGTTCAATAGAATCGGTTCGTTCGGGAACGACTCATCCCTCATCACAGTAACTGTAATGTCATTACAAATATGTAACTGTAACGCGTTACATTACTTCGTTACAGATAAAAAGTAATCACGTGACTGTACCGCGTTCCCCCCAACACTGTAGCTGAGAGATACAGGGCTAATGGAGATGTTTTACTGCTAAGCTGCTGTTCAACTCCAGTCCAGTTGGTGACGCTGGTGCGTCTTAAGTTGTTCTGCCAACCGCCATTAAACATCATAAGAAGAACAAGAAGCTGCTGTGTTTGTACTGTAGAGCCTCATCTGTAAGTAAAATATGTATTTAATTATAACCCTTATATTTAATTATAACCACATTCTAATTAATAATAAAACTAGAGTTCATAATAAAACATCACTGTGAGGATTTGAGGAGCTTTAACTCCAGTTTTATTTAAACACACAAACTATTAGCTGCTCCGCTAACTGTTAGCACCACACATGATTCAGTACTGATGAACCGATTCATTGAACTGATGAATCAGTGGATTGTAACGGATTCAGAGTTTATTCATTATTAAATGTAACATTTTGATATAAACGCGTCACATTTTCAGCTTTGTTTACAGTTTGTAATGTTTGATAGAAACAGCGAGTTCTTGTAGCTTTGTTTACAGGTTGTTTTACAGGTTTATAGTAAAAGTTAAAAGTATTAGTACAGCACTGTTATTGGGAGTGGATGAGAAACTAGATGTAAAGAACATCAGACTTAATCATTTCACTTTGGGTCACAAAACCACTTCCACCAAACTCAAAGGGTTGTTTCCCAGACAGGGATTAAGGCTTATAGTCCAGGACTACATTTAGCTTTAAATAGAGAATCTCAATTCAAAATGCTGTGTAGTCTAGGACTAGGCTTAATCCCTGTCTGTGAAACCAACCCAAAAAGTTCTATTAGAAGTCTTTTCTGTCTGATGCTGCTCAGTCCCACAATAGTTTCAACATTTTCACTCTGTTTACAGCCTCACAGCATTAAAAATAAACAGTTAAAACAGTCTGAAAGAGTATTCCTGGATTTCTCTTTAATAGGGAATAAAGTACATTTGTCTATCTGTCCGTCTGCCTGTCAGATCTTTTAATAATGCAGTCAGCAGAAGAGGGACACGTCACCCCCATAGATCTACAAAATGAAGGATTCCAAGAGAAACTAATAAAAAAGGAGGAGGAAGAAGATGGAAGTTACTTCTGTAAGTAAATGTGGAGCAATTTGCCATGTTAGTACAGTACAGTGTGGTTAGTATAGTAGAAATAATAAGAGAATGTGGATAGGATTGGATGTAGAAATGCTGATACTTCCAGTCTGGATTAAATCTAAGTAGTATTTATTTGTGGTAACTAAACCCACAACCTTCAGTTTCCTCCAGTTGTTGAGTTTCTTCTTCACATATTGATGAATTTCAGGTGAAGGATCTTTAATCCCTGTGGAACACGTCACCTCTGAGGAACACCTCACCCCAGAGGACCAACAGTGTGGAGGTTTCCAGATGAAGCCTGTGAAGAAGGAAGAACCTGAAGATAAAGATGAACTCAGTAAGTAAAAATAACATTTATTATTGAATTTATTTGTGTCTATCACTAATACTAACACTAACAGCACCACTAAACCCTCACAGTCACACAAACGACTCTAATCTCTATTTACACAAATAAAGAAAACCGTCGAGCCCAACTTGTGAGAATCTGTTCAGCCATGATAATAGAGACAGCAGCTGATCTGGTGTTAAGAACCACACAAACTACAATAATAATAATAGTAATAAGTTTAACTTATATAGCGCCTTTCACCAAACTCAAGGTCGATGTACAATGACAAAACAAACATAACAGAAGGGATCGATTACACATAGAATTCAAGAAGAAAAATGAAAGTATTGTGTACAGAGAAATTCACAGAGAGAAGAGATCCAGCAAAGAGTCGAGCAGAGAGTTCTAGAGTGCCTCCCATAGTGGACAACCTAAAGAAATTAATCATTCATGATGCATCATGGTACAGGACTTCAGTTTAACATTTACTAACAATCTTTATTATTTATAATGTTATAAATGTATTTATTATTTGTAATGTTATAAATGTATTTTATTATATATAATGTTATAAATGTATTTTATTATTTATAATGTTATAAATGTATTTTATTATATATAATGTTATAAATGTATTTGATTATTTATAATGTTATAAATGTATTTGATTATTTATAATGTTATAAATGTATTTTATTATATATAATGTTATAAATGTATTTGATTATTTATAATGTTATACATGTATTTGATTATTTATAATGTTATAAATGTATTTGATTATTTATAATGTTATAAATGTATTTTATTATATATAATGTTATAAATGTATTTGATTATTTATAATGTTATACATGTATTTGATTATTTATAATGTTATAAATGTATTTGATTATTTATAATGTTATAAATGTATTTGATTATTTATAATGTTATAAATGTATTTGATTATTTATAATGTTATAAATGTATTTGATTATTTATAATGTTATAAATGTATATTATTATTTATAATGTTATAAATGTATTTTATTATATATAATGTTATAAATGTATTTTATTATTTATAATGTTATAAATGTATTTTATTATATATAATGTTATAAATGTATTTGATTATTTATAATGTTATAAATGTATTTGATTATTTATAATGTTATAAATGTATTTTATTATTTATAATGTTATAAATGTATATTATTATTTATAATGTTATAAATGTATCTGATTATTTATAATGTTATAAATGTATTTTATTATATATAATGTTATAAATGTATTTGATTATTTATAATGTTATAAATGTATATGATTATTTATAATGTTATAAATGTATTTGATTATTTATAATGTTATAAATGTATTTATTATTTATAATGTTATAAATATATTTGATTATATATAATGTTATAAATGTATTTTATCATTTATAATGCTATAAATGTATTTTATTATATATAATGTTATACATGTATTTTATTATATATAATGTTATAAATGTATTTTATTATTTATAATGTTATAAATGTATTTGATTATTTATAATGTTATAAATGTATTTGGTTATTTATAATGTTATAAATGTATCTGATTATTTATAATGTTATAAATGTATTTGATTTTTTTTAATGTTATAAATGTATTTGATTATTTATAATGTTATAAATGTATATTATTATTTATAATGTTATAAATGTATTTTATTATTTATAATGTTATAAATGTATTTTATTATATATAATGTTATAAATTTATTTTATTATTTATAATGTTATAAATGTATTTTATTATTTATAATGTTATAAATGTATTTGATAATTTATAATGTTATAAATGTATTTGATTATTTATAATGTTATAAATGTATTTGATTATTTATAATGTTATAAATGTATTTGATTATTTATAATGTTATAAATGTATTTGATTATTTATAATGTTATAAATGTATTTGATTATTTATAATGTTATAAATGTATTTTATTATTTATAATGTTATAAATGTATTTGATTATTTATAATGGTATAAATGTATTTTATTATTTATAATGTTATAAATGTATTTTATTATTTATAATGTTATAAATGTATCTGATTATTTATAATGTTATAAATGTATTTGATTATAATGTTATAAATGTATTTGATTATTTATAATGTTATAAATGTATATTATTATTTATAATGTTATAGATGTATATTATTATTTATAATGTTATAAATGTATTTGATTATTTATAATGTTATAAATGTATCTGATTATTTATAATGTTATAAATGTATTTGATTATTTATAATGTTATAAATGTATTTGATTATTTATAATGTTATAAATGTATTTATTATTTATAATGTTATAAATGTATTTATTATTTATAATGTTATAAATGTATCTGATTATTTATAATGTTATAAATGTATTTGATTATAATGTTATAAATGTATTTGATTATTTATAATGTTATAAATGTATATTATTATTTATAATGTTATAGATGTATATTATTATTTATAATGTTATAAATGTATTTGATTATTTATAATGTTATAAATGTATCTGATTATTTATAATGTTATAAATGTACTTGATTATTTATAATGTTATAAATGTATTTATTATTTATAATGTTATAAATGTATTTATTATTTATAATGTTATAAATGTATTTGATTATTTATAATGTTATAAATGTATTTGATTATTTATAATGTTATAAATGTATTTATTATTTATAATGTTATAAATCTATTTATTATTTATAATGTTATAAAAGTATTTGATTATTTATAATGTTATAAATGTATTTGATTATTTATAATGTTATAAATGTATTTGATTATTTATAATGTTATAAATGTATTTGATTATTTATAATGTTATAAATGTATTTGATTATTTATAATGTTATAAATGTATTTGATTATTTATAATGTTATAAATGTATTTGATTATTTATAATGTTATAAATGTTTTTAATGATTTATAAAGTTATAAATGTATTTGATTATTTATAATGTTATAAATGTATTTGATTATTTATAATGTTATTAATGTATTTGATTATTTATAATGTTATAAATGTATTTGATTATTTATAATGTTATTAATGTATTTGATTATTTATAATGTTATAAATGTATTTATTATTTATAATGTTATAAATGTATTCATTATTTATAATGTTATAAAAGTATTTGATTATTTATAATGTTATAAATGTATTTGATTATTTATAATGTTATAAATGTATTTGATTATTTATAATGTTATAAATGTATTGTATTATTTATAATGTTATAAATGTATTTGATTATTTATAATGTTATAAATGTATTTGATTATTTATAATGTTATAAATGTATTTGATTATTTATAATGTTATAAATGTATTTATTATTTATAATGTTATAAATGTATTCATTATTTATAATGTTATAAAAGTATTTGATTATTTATAATGTTATAAATGTATTTGATTATTTATAATGTTATAAATGTATTTGATTATTTATAATGTTATAAATGTATTTGATTATTTATAATGTTATAAATGTATTTGATTATTTATAATGTTATAAATGTATTTGATTATTTATAATGTTATAAATGTATTTGATTATTTATAATGTTATAAATGTATTTGATTATTTATAATGTTATAAATGTATTTGATTATTTATAATGTTATAAATGTATTTGATTATTTATAATGTTATTAATGTATTTGATTATTTATAATGTTATAAAAGTATTTGATTATTTATAATGTTATAAATGTATTTGATTATTTATAATGTTATAAATGTATTTGATTATTTATAATGTTATAAATGTATTTGATTATTTATAATGTTATTAATGTATTTGATTATTTATAATGTTATAAATGTATTTATTATTTATAATGTTATAAATGTATTCATTATTTATAATGTTATAAAAGTATTTGATTATTTATAATGTTATAAATGTATTTGATTATTTATAATGTTATAAATGTATTTGATTATTTATAATGTTATAAATGTATTGTATTATTTATAATGTTATAAATGTATTTGATTATTTATAATGTTATAAATGTATTTGATTATTTATAATGTTATAAATGTATTTGATTATTTATAATGTTATAAATGTATTTATTATTTATAATGTTATAAATGTATTCATTATTTATAATGTTATAAAAGTATTTGATTATTTATAATGTTATAAATGTATTTGATTATTTATAATGTTATAAATGTATTTGATTATTTATAATGTTATAAATGTATTCATTATTTATAATGTTATAAAAGTATTTGATTATTTATAATGTTATAAATGTATTTGATTATTTATAATGTTATAAATGTATTTGATTATTTATAATGTTATAAATGTATTTGATTATTTATAATGTTATAAATGTATATTAATATTTATAATGTTATAAATGTATTTGATTATTTATAATGTTATAAATGTATTTGATTATTTATAATGTTATAAATGTGTTTGATTATTTATAATGTTATAAATGTATTTGATTATTTATAATGTTATAAATGTATTTGATTATTTATAATGTTATAAATGTATTTGATTATTTATAATGTTATTAATGTATTTGATTATTTATAATGTTATAAATGTATATTATTATGTATAATGTTATAAATGTATTTGATTATTTATAATGTTATAAATGTATTTGATTATTTATAATGTTATAAATGTATTTATTATTTATAATGTTATAAAAATATTTGATTATTTATAATGTCATAAATGTATTTGATTATTTATAATGTTATAAATGTATTTGATTATTTATAATGTTATAAATGTATTTATTATTGATAATGTTAAAGAAATATTTGATTATTTATAATGTTATAAATGTATTTATTATTTATAATGTTATAAATGTATTTATTATTTATAATGTTATAAAAGTATTTGATTATTTATAATGTTATAAATGTATTTTATTTTTTATAATGTTATGAATGTATATTATTATTGATAATGTTATAAATGTATTTGATTATTTATAATGTTATAAATGTATTTGATTATTTATAATGTTATAAATGTATTTTGTTATTTATAATGTTATAAATGTATTTATTATTTATAATGTTATAAATGTATTTGGTTATTTATAATGTTATAAATGTATTTGATTATTTATAATGTTATAAATGTATTTGGTTATTTATAATGTTATAAATGTATTTATTATTTATAATGTTATAAATGTATTTGGTTATTTATAATGTTATAAATGTATTTGGTTATTTATAATGTTATAAATGTATTTGATTATTTATAATGTTATAAATGTATTTGGTTATTTATAATGTTATAAATGTATTTGATTATTTATAATGTTATAAATGTATTTGGTTATTTATAATGTTATAAATGTATTTATTATTTATAATGTTATAAATGTATTTGGTTATTTATAATGTTATAAATGTATTTATTATTTATAATGTTATAAATGTATTTGGTTATTTATAATGTTATAAATGTATTTATTATTTATAATGTTATAAATGTATTTGGTTATTTATAATGTTATAAATGTATTTGGTTATTTATAATGTTATAAATGTATTTATTATTTATAATGTTATAAATGTATTTGGTTATTTATAATGTTATAAATGTATTTGGTTATTTATAATGTTATAAATGTATTTGGTTATTTATATTGTTATAAATGTATTTGGTTATTTATAATGTTATAAATGTATTTATTATTTATAATGTTATAAATGTATTTGGTTATTTATAATGTTATAAATGTATTTGTTATTTATAATGTTATAAATGTATTCATTATAATGTTATAAATGTATTGATTATTTATAATGTTATAAATGTATTTATTATTTATAATGTTATAAATGTATTTGGTTATTTATAATGTTATAAATGTATTTGTTATTTATAATGTTATAAATGTATTCATTATAATGTTATAAATGTATTGATTATTTATAATGTTATAAATGTATTTGATTATTTATAATGTTATAAATGTATTTATTATAATGTTACAAATGTATTTGATTATTTATAGTTGTCATCAATTGCTTAATGAGTGGTCTGGAGACGAGGATGCAGAACACGTAACGTTTATTAGAGAACAACAGGAACAAAGATACGGTCGGAGGTAGCAGGGCAAAACAAAAATGGATGACGAAAGAAAAGGGGAAATACTGGAGAGGAAAAAACAATGTTACTATGAACTAACAGAGAGATAAGGGAGAGGACTATACTGACAAATGGTGAAGGCTTAGAAGAGAATCACAAACTCCACGACAGTTGTAGAATAGGGTGAAGCAAAGAGAGAGAGAAGCAGGAGAACAGAAAAACCTAGATAGGACAGTAAGAGACAGAGAGGTGGTGAACTGAACGAGGCGGCCAACGGATGGGACCGAGAGCAAGTAGAGTGAGAGAGAAGTACAGGGAGAGCGAGGGATAGGGAAAAAGTAAGAGAGTTAGTAGGGGGAGATAGAGAGAGCGTTAGTTCACCAACAGAGAGGATGTTAGTATGAAAGAGAGAAATGCTAATGAAAAGGAAAAAAAAGAACAGAACGAACTACAC
This sequence comes from Trichomycterus rosablanca, assembly GCF_030014385.1. Lineage (NCBI taxonomy): Eukaryota > Metazoa > Chordata > Actinopteri > Siluriformes > Trichomycteridae > Trichomycterus > Trichomycterus rosablanca. The sequence continues at coordinate 29,751,617 of NC_086001.1, read as the reverse complement.
AAGCACAGGTAGGGACGCGCCGGAGGAGCGGGCTAGGGTGAGACCTAACTCAACCCCAGCCGGCCGAACACAAACCACCTGTGAGGACAAATAATGCTCCAAACAAACAGCGATAGAGGAAGAGGGAAAGGAGTGAGAAACCTATGGATCTAAACAAACAAAACACTGGAGCAACAATACAGAGACCAGGACAGTTCACACACACACCTAAACACAGGCTAACTAAATGCTAAGGAGAACAGGGAAAGGAGAAGGGGCAAACAAAAATGTGAAGGAGAACGCTGGGAAACACACAGACTAACGTAAAACTGAACACGCTACGCACACACGCACACACTCACCCGACGTAGATAAACACGGAAGTAAGTCGCAGGAGAAAAGGTAACTGGAAAGAGAATCGCTCGGTATGACGGCAAATCAAATACTTCGCACTCGAACCGAGGGAGAGTCAGCGTCGGGATTTCTTACAATAGTGTTATAAATGTATTTGATTATTTATAGTGTTATAAATGTATTTGATTATTTATAATGTTATAAATGTATTTGTGTTATACATGTATTTGATTGTTTTTAGTGTTATACATGTATTTGATTGTTTATAGTGTTATACATGTATTTGATTGTTTATAGTGTTATACATGTATTTGATTGTTTATAGTGTTATACATGTATTTGATTGTTTATAGTGTTATTAATTTATTTGATTATTTATAATGTTATAAATGTATTTATTATTTATAATGTTATAAATGTATTTGATTATTTTCTGCTTCAGAACTGAACAAGGATTTCTGCTGCTCCTCGTGTCCACGTTCCTCTACAACCCAAAATCAGCTCCACAATCACATCAAGAGCTGCAACCATGATAAATATGAGACTCTGGTGAAGATTAAGACTGAACATGAGGATCTGACGCCCACCAGAAGCTCCAGTAATCAGCAAACGTCCTCTGGTACTGTCAGCATTAACACCTCTCTCAGTCCCACACAGGAAGAAGGAAACGTCTGCTCACAGTGTGGGAAGAGCTTCAGTACCCGGGGTGCTCTCAAAATACACCAGCGCATTCACACTGGAGAGAAACCATATCAGTGCTCACAGTGTGGAAAGAGCTTCAGTACCCAGGGTGCTCTCAAAATACACCAGCACATTCACACTGGAGAAAAACAGTATTCCTGCTCACAGTGTGGGAAGAGATTTAATACACAGAATAAGCTCAAAATACACCAGCGCATTCACACTGGAGAGAAACCGTATCAGTGCTCACAGTGTGGAAAGAGTTTTAATGGACAAAGTGCTCTCAAAGTACACCAGCGCATTCACACAGGAGAGAAACCATATCAGTGCTCACAGTGTGGAAAGAGCTTCAGTACCCAGGGTGCTCTCAAAATACACCAGCACATTCACACTGGAGAAAAACAGTATTCCTGCTCACAGTGTGGGAAGAGTTTTAATACACAGATTAAGCTCAAAATACACCAGCGCATTCACACTGGAGAGAAACCATATCAGTGCTCACAGTGTGGAAAGAGTTTTAATGTACAGAGTAATCTAAAAAAACACCAGCGCATTCACACTGGAGAGAAACCATATCAGTGCTCACAGTGTGGAAAGAGTTTTAATGAACAGAGTTACCTCAAAAAACACCAGCGCATTCACACTGGAGAGAAACCATATCAGTGCTCACAGTGTGGAAAGAGTTTTAATGGACAGAGTGCTCTCAAAGTACACCAGTGCATTCACACTGGAGAGAAACCATATCAGTGCTCACAGTGTGGAAAGAGTTTTAATGGACAGAGTGCTCTCAAAGTACACCAGCGCATTCACACAGGAGAGAAACCATATCAGTGCTCACAGTGTGGAAAGCGCTTCAGTACCCAGGGTGCTCTCAAAATACACCAGCACATTCACACTGGAGAAAAACAGTATTCCTGCTCACAGTGTGCGAAGAGTTTTAATACACAGATTAAGCTCAAAATACACCAGCGCATTCACACTGGAGAGAAACCGTATCAGTGCTCACAGTGTGAAAAGAGTTTTAATGTACAGAGTAATCTCAAAAAACACCAGCGCATTCACACTGGAGAGAAACCATATCAGTGCTCACAGTGTGGAAATAGTTTTAATGTACAGAGTAATCTCAAAACACACCAGTGCATTTACACTGGAGAGCAACCATATCAGTGCTCACAGTGTGGAAAGAGTTTTAATGGACAGAGTGCTCTCAAAGTACACCAGCGCATTCACACTGGAGAGAAACCGTATCAGTGCTCACAGTGTGGAAAGAGTTTTAATTTACAGAGTCATCTTAAAATACACCAGAGCATTCACACTGGAGAGAATCGATATCAGTGCTCACAGTGTGGAAAGAGTTTTAATATACAGAGTAATCTCAAAAAACACCAGCGCATTCACACTGGACAGAAGTCGTATCAGTGCTCACAATGTGGAAAGAGTTTTAATATACAGAGTGCTCTCAAAAAACACCAGCGCATTCACACTGGAGAGAAACCGTATCAGTGCTTACAGTGTGGGAAGAGTTTTATTACACAGAGTCATCTCAAAATCCACCAGCGCATTCACACTGGAGAGAAACCGTATCAGTGCTCACAGTGTGGAAAGAGTTTTATTACACAGAGTAATCTCAAAATCCACCAGCGCATTCACACTGGAGAGAAACCGTATCAGTGCTCACAGTGTGAGAAGAGTTTTAATCAACTGGGTAATTTCAAAAAACACCAGCGCATTCACATTTTACAGAAATGATGCTCATAGTGTTGGAGCTGCTTTGCTCATTCATCAGCACTTAGACACAAGTGTGAGTCATCAGATTGTACCAAACAAGCTAAAATATAAAAATATAAAATATAGTGAGAGAATGAGTGTTGGGGAGAAATGGATAGCAATGAATGAATTATACTGTGTAATTAATAGGTCATTAATTACACAGTAAACATTAATAAGTAAACAGTAATAATAAAAGTATAAATCTTTAGGTTAAACTATTACTGGGAAATAATGTGATTATCTATAGTGGAGTGAATGGTGGGTAGAACCAGGAGGTTTAGAGCCTGATGTAAGTGAATGCTATCAGTTAATAGTGGAAGTGAATTGGAAAAAAAAAGGTATTGGATCGGCTAGCATATATTGGTCTTGGTGATAGTGTGCTTGATTGGTTTTCTTCATACATTTCTAGACGTGTACAGTATGTTCACAGTAACTCCTGTTACTAGTGGTGTCCCTCAGGGCTCTGTCTTGGGGCCTCTACTATTTATAATTTACCTGCTTCTCATTGGATGTATCTTTAGGAAATACAACATTCAATTTTATTGTTATGCAGATGACACTGAGCTATACCTGTCCACTGTGCTCACGGCTACTCTTCCTCCTCCATCTCTCTCTCTGATTGTCTAATAGAATTAAGAACATGGTTCTCTTACAATTTTCTCACATTAAATGCTGATAAAACTGAAATTCTTTTTATAGGTACAAAATCTCCTCTCTCTAAATCTAACAAATTCTCAGTGATGATGAAGAACTCAGTCGTCTCTCTTTCCACTTACAATCTTTCATTTCATGCACATATTAACAATATCACACAATCTGCTTATTTCCATTTACGTAACATAAATCGTCTACGTCCATTCCTTTCTCCTAGAAGTGCTGATGTTCTTGATGAATTGTGATTGATTATTGTAACTCTCTCCTTTTTGGTCTACCTCATATGGGAGCTAGAGCTTTTAGCTACTCTGCCCCACATCTCTGGAACTCTCTCCCTCCTGACATTCACACCATTGATTCATTCCTTAGTTTCAAAACATGCCTTAAAACATATTTCTTTAAACTCGCCTACCCTTAATCTGTGTAATTAATTATGTACTGATGTTTTGTATTGTAAGGTGTCCTTCAGTGTTTTGAAAGTCGCCCATAAATAAAATGTATTATTATTTTTATATGTTGGCACAGATGTTACTTATATAAAATGTATTATTATTTTTATATGTTGGCACAGATGTTACTTATACTTGTTTTTCACACATTTTCATAGTTTGGCTTATACAGAGGTGGAAAGTAACAAATTACATTTAGTCGTGTTACTGTAATTGAGTAGTTTTTTTGTGTACTTGTACTTTTTAAAGTAGATTTTACAACCTGTAATTTTACTTTTACTTAAGTATGTTTTGTATTAAGATTTGTACTTTGCTACATTTTAAATAACTTTCGTCACTGAGTAAAAAAAAAAAACAATAAAAAAAAGTCGACATCAAACCTACTAGTATTTGTACCGTTGCAGTCGTAGTCGCAATTTAACTGTTACAGGACGCGTTTTGTTCCGTATTTTTATCAGTGGGAGAGAAATGCTGCAGATTAGACTGAGACAGGGTGATGTGTATGAAACAGATGGAAACTGCTGCTACCGTGGGAATTAGAACGTGTTTAGTTATTATTTAAAGTAGTGTTCACTTTTAGTCTTGGTGACGCCGTGTGTGCGCAGGTTTATCAGCATAACAACCTGTTTATTACTCCGCTGTTTGAGTAGCGCAGTGGGCAGAGCGCGTATTTTTCTGCCCTAGATTCGAGTCCAGCTTAGGGCGAAACTAAAGCAACTGGGGTGGGCATTGCTCCCCCTGGATTTTCTCACTGCTCGCCTAAGCAACATAGCCAGAACCGGGGCTGCATATCAGTGTGTCAGTGTCACTGGATCATTAAGCTCCACTTGGCTACAACTATTAAGATTCTGGAGTTTATATGTGGGAATTTGTGCACGTCCGGATGTGACAAAAATGCCCAGGTTTTATCCCAAGTTAAGTTGAGGTCAGGGCTCTGTGACACTGGAGCTTCTTTCAATCAACTTTTCTTCATGTAAAACAGGAAAGGGCCTTCCCTAAACTGTTGCGCTTTGTTTAAATTGTTGATTTACTACACCTGGGAGAGTCCAGACACTTAAAGTACAGGTATGTTCGTGTGGAGTATTTTAGAAAGTGCAACAGCGACATCTAGAGTTTACATGCGGTACCGCTCAGAAATATAAAGAACCATCGCTCTATTAATAACAGTGCTGCTGGGTCCTAGTGCCGTATAGTTCACCTTAAAATAAATGCTAATCACAACAACCAATCAAATAAAAACATTCGTTTAGCATTACGTGCAAAATTGAGAAAGCTTTAAAAAACACAATTAAGGTGATAAAAAAGCGTGTGAGAAACACATGAGAAAAACAGCAGGTACAAAATACAATAAAGGTTTATTCAGAGCATTTCTTTCCTTAGCTAACTTTGCCAGTTCGTTCAGTCTGCCATTTTGAGTACAGACTATCGGCCTCATCTCAAATGACGCCAACTTCCTACTTAGGGCACTACTTAAAATAAACATTGTACTGAACAGTTACGTTAAATATAACTTTTTATTGCTGGGTAAAAACTTCATCACCTTAATTCAATTTAAATAATTTAGCAGGAGAAATAACTCACATCAGCATTGCATAAAGGCTTTCACAAAGCATGAACAAACTGAGACGCACTTCACTGAAAGTGTTCAGACTCTAATGGTTTTTGTGCTGCCATGCAGCTGGTTGAATGGGTTTAGTGTAGAATTATGTACAAAGATCTAAAGAGAGAATAATGGCAAGTCATTGTTTACAGCGCCATCTACCGTCCAACTGCGTCCTGAACTTGGTGCAATTTTCCAACAGTGGAACGTTTTGTTGTGATTTTGATACCTGGGTGGCAATGTTTAACTAAAAATTTATTTTATTTAGTGTTTAAAACTTCTAAATTACCTAATTTTTAAAAAATTGATTTCAGTCAATTATATCAATCACATAAGTTTAAATAACTTGAGATGTAAAAGTAAAGTCTGAAGTTGTGTGTATTTTTCTTTTTGGCTTTATTTACTTAGCAAATGGTGAATCATTACGTTTAGTTCTTGTAGTGTCAGGGTTCCACGGTGTAATGGTTAGCACTCTGGACTCGTGAGTCCAGATTTGAGTTCAAATCTCGGTGGGACCTTACTTCTTTTATTTGGGGCCCGGTGTGAGGTCCAAGATTGAGAAACACAGCAGTTTCAGGATGGTAGCATTCAGCGCATGTGCAGTACAACAGAGCATCACAATTGCTTGTGCTAGTTTAGAGTCACCTTAAATGACATGTTAATTTCGATCCATTCATCCAGCTTGAATATCATAATACCACTAGTAGTGCTATAGTGTTCCACATCCCTGATAGCACATATACATCTCAGAGACGTCTGTTGGATGTAATCCAGTTCGTCTGGAATACGTATTTAATAGAGCGTTTGCTCATCTGCAATATCTTCAGCTGCTGCATTCCAGATCAATCTTACTACGTCATCATCATGCCTGCGTCTCAGAGATGCTTATGAGAGCTATCCGAGACCATTTAATAGAGCGCTTATTCATCTGTAATACATCTCCTAAATAACAGGCTGGGATGCTGAAATGGCGTTCAGACGCTGCATTCCAGACTTATGTCCCAGCTAGCACAATCATCTGGCCCAGTTCCCACTTTTCTATCGGCACAGTCGGCCGAGTGTCAGAATCGGCCAGAATCAATGTAGCCAGATCTGTCCCAGTTGTTACCACAGCTGGGTTTTGCTGGTGCTCGTAGAAACGAGTGCGCGCCGACGCTGGTTGTCCGGCTGTGGCCCAGCGTCTAGTCTCTGATTCAGCGCCCCGGCGGAACAACGTCACCATAGCAACAGTGCGACGCGAGCCGTTGAAAAAGAGGACTAATCGTTCGTTGGTGTTAGGTAAATAAACGTTTAATCTTAACAACTTTTTACTTAGCAAAATGTAAGCAGAAAGTCTATTAATGAGTTTTGGATTAAGATAGAGAGCATTTTGGAAATGGAAACGGGTATCTAGTGAGTTTCAGGTTAACTGGTAGTCTGAACTGAAACACTGCAGGTAACGTTAGCTAAAAGGCTAACAGTTTCTAGCATTAGACAACAGCTGCTAAATAATTGAAGCTCATTGAATACTGTGGATAACGTTAACTTAAAAGCTACAATAAGCAACAAGAACAACAACAACAACAATAATAATAATAATGTACATCCACAAGGTGGACCAACAAAGCAGGTGTGTATAATAATAGAGTGGACAGTAAGTAGACTCATTGTTTAAAAAGTCCAGCAACACTGCTGTGTGATCCTTTTAAACCAGCACAACACACACTAACACACCACCACCACCACGTCAGTGTCACTGCAGTGCTGAGAATAATCCACCACCTAAATAATACCTGCTCTGTGGTGGTCCTGTGGGGGTCCTGACCATTGAAGAATAAGGTAAAAGGGGGCTAACAAAGTATGCAGAGGAACTAATGGATGACAGTGGAAGTGTAGAGCTACAAAGTGCAACTGCGGTCAAGCCAGCCTCCACTTCGAAATGTTCAGTCAAATCAGCCCCCACGTTGTTTCTAAGGATGTGTGTATACTAAACATTACAGTAATAGCGTCTGGTAAAACTGATAAAAAAAAAAAGTCACTGACGACCTGAACGTGACTACATCAGTTATAAATATATCAGTTAAAAATATATAAATGTATCAGTTAAAAATATATAAATGTATCACTTAAAAATATGAATATAGCAGTTAAAATATGAGTGAAAATATCACTTAAAAATATGAATATTAGTTAAAATAGTGTATATATAAATATAACAGTTAAAGATATATAAATATATCAGTAAAAAATATATAAATGTATCAGTTAAAATTATATAAATATATTAGTTACAAATATATAAATATATCAGTTACAAATATATAAATGTATCAGTTAAAAAATATGTAAATATATAATTAAAAAAATATATAAACATATCAGTTAAAAATTGAATAATTAAATAAACCAATTTCATCCTGCAAACTGTATTTGGGATACAATTTCAAGCTTTGAAAAAAAAGAGTTGCTAATAACCTGACATTATTATTTTACTTTAAATTTATAGTCAACGAAAATTTAACCTTAGCTCTTTAATTTTTGTTGTTATTAAAAGGAATTTACTTGTTTCCACACAACAATTCCACTTCATAATGATAGTACACCATCTGTAGATGTGACTCAGTTTATATCAAGCAATTCTGATGTATCATTTCTAAATAAAAACTTTTAAATTGTAATATTTCCATTATTTTCAATCTAGACTGTTATTAAAAAGAATTGTCTAGTTTCCACACAACAATTCCACTTCATAATGATAGTACACCATCTGTAGATGTCGCTCAGTTAATTTCAAGCAATTCTGATGTGTAATTTTTAAATAAAAACCTTTATATTTTCAAATTTCCGTTATTTTCAAAATAGACTGTTATTAAAATGAATTCTCTAGTTTACACACAATAATTCCATTTCATAATGATAGTACACAATCTGTAGATTTCACTCAGTTAATTTCAAGCAATTCTGATGTGTCATTTCTAAATAAAGGCCTTTTATATTGTCACATTTCTATTATTTTAACTCTAAACTGTTATTAAAAGGAATTCTCTAGTTTACACACAATAATTCCACTTCATAATGATAGTACACCATCTGTAGTTTACACTCAGTTAATATCAAGCAATTCTGATGTGTCATTTCTAAATAAAGGCCTTTTATATTGTCACATTTCTATTATTTTAAATCTAAACTGTTATTAAAAAGAATTCTCTAGTTTCCACAGAACAATTCCACTTCATAATGATAGTACACCATCTGTTGTTTACACTCAGTTAATATCAAGCAATTCTGATGTGTCATTTCTAAATAAAGGCCTTTTATATTGTCACATTTCTATTATTTTAACTCTAAACTGTTATTAAAAAGAATTCTCTAGTTTCCACAGAACAATTCCACTTCATAATGATAGTACACCATCTGTAGATGTCACTCAGTTAATTTCAAGCAATTCCAATGTGTCATTTTTAAATTAAGGCCTTTATTTTTCCACATTTTTATTATTTTACCTCTAGACTGGTATTAAAAAGAATTTTCTAGTTTCCACACAATAATTCCACTTCATAATGATAGTACACCATCTGTTGTTTTCACTCAGTTAATTTCAAGCAATTCTGATGTGTCATTTTTAAATAAAGGCCTTTATATTGTTATTTTTCTATTATTTTAACTCTAGACTGTTATTAAAACAAATTTCTTCGTTTCCACACAATAATTCCACTTCATAATGATAGTACACCATCTGTAGTTTTTACTCAGTTAATTTCAAGCAATTCTGATGTATCATTTTTAAATAAAAACCTTTATATTAACCCCATTGAGAATCTTTGGGATGTGCTGGAGAAGACTTTGTGCAGTGGTCCAAATCTCCCATCATCAATACAAGATCTTGGGGAAAAATTTATGCAACTCTGGACAGAAATAAATGTTGTGACATTGCAGAAGCTTGTGGAAACGATGCCACAGTGAATGCGTGCCGTAATCAAAGCTATAAAATGGAGCCAATAAATCCAATAAAATATTAGTGTGTGACCTTTTTTTTGGCCAGGCAGTGTATATGTTATTTTCTATATATAATATTCATATAGTTGTCATTTTGGTTCACTTTTATAATATTCTGATTATTATTTTTTAATATTCTGATTATTATTATTATTATACTGCTTGTTGCAATTATCTTAATAAAATACTTTCTGCTGCTCAATCTGTAGTTAATCTGTAGTATAAATCTACTATTTTATCTATGCGGATGTGAAAGGAGAAGAAAACGGAAATAAATAGTATCGCAGTGTTTTGGGGGCAATTCCGGCCCAGTTATGGGAGAGTGTCACACTGCTAGCCTCGGTGTGCTCATATGTGCCACGCCTCTCTTCTCTGTGTGCACACTCACTCCCCTGCCATGCCTCACAGGTGATTGGCTCCCTGAGCTAATCAGCCCCAGCTGCTCCTCATCAAGGAGCATTTATAAGGAGAGCTGGGGCAACGGGCAGGTTGGAGACTATTTCACGGTAACTCTGTTTGTGTCTTGTATCTCTGCTCCTGGTACCTCTGCCCGTTCTCGCCTTGTTTGCTCTGTTTGCTCTGTTTGCTCTGTTTGCTCTGTTTGCTCTGTTTAGTCTTTGATTAGCCTGTCTGTTAGCCTGTGTAGTCTGATTAGCCTGTTTAGTCTTTGTTTAGCCTGTCCGTTAGCCTGTTTAGACTGTTTAGCCTGTTTAGTCTTTGTTTAGCCTGTCCGTTAGCCTGTTTAGTCTGTTCTGCCTGTTTAGTCTTTGTTTAGCCTGTCCGTTAGCCTGTTTAGTCTGTTTTGCCTGTTTAGTCTGTGTTTAGCCTGTCCATTAGCCCAGTTAGTCTGTTTAGCCCAGTTAGTCTGTTTAGTCCTGTTCTGTCAGTTTAACCCTGTCTTGTCTTTATTATTATTAAATATAGTTTATCACACATCTCCGCGTTTGTGTCCGCCCCTCCTGTCCGTCTAGCCCACACACCGTTACAGAATAGTCTCCCTAAGAGGACACAGCGAGATGTTTTTTGTCCATGTTTTTCCGGACTTCGGCTCCATGAGGTTTCCTCAAACCTTCCCGCTTAGTAGGCCAGCTCCATATGATGGAAGCAACTCAGGCGTCGAAGGCTTCCTTCTACAGAGCCAGCTCTACCTGCAGAACCTTCTGGACCCCCAGCCAGCTGAAATCGACAGGGTGCGATTTATGATGTCTCGGCTGAGGGGTGCTGCTCGTGAGTGGGCTAAGCAGCTTTGGTCTGACAGGGGAGTTGAGCTGAACTCGGTTAAGGTGTTTGAGGGCCTCATGAGAGCAAAATTTTCCTGCAGCAAAGCGCCCACTGCTAATGTGGTCCGGGTTCCAGTGTCTCCAGGGTCCAAACAGCTGACTTCTGACGCATATCCAGGGTCCAAGCAGCTGATTCCGGACGCCTCTCCAGTGTTTTCGCAGCTGACTCCAGTGTCTCCAGGGTCCAAACAGCTGACCTCTGACGCATATCCAGGGTCCAAGCAGCTGATTTCGGACGCCTCTCCAGTGTTTTCGCAGCTGAGTCCAGTTTCTCCAGGGTCCAAACAGCTGACTTTTGACGCATATCCAGGGTCCAAGCAGCTGATTTCGGATGCCTCTCCAGTGTTTTCGCAGCTGAGTCCAGTTTCTCCAGGGTCCAAACAGCTGACTTCTGACGCATATCCAGGGTCCAAGCAGCTGATTTCGGACGCCTCTCCAGTGTTTTCGCAGCTGAGTCCAGTTTCTCCAGGGTTTAAACAGCTGACTTTTGACGCATATCCAGGGTCCAAGCAGCTGATTTCGGACTTCTCTCCAGTGTTTTCGCAGCTGAGTGACTTTTCTCCAGTGTTTTCGCAGCTGAGTCCAGTTTCTCCAGGGTCCAAACAGCTGACTTTTGACGCCTCTCCAGGGTCCAAGCAGCTGATTTCGGATGCCTCTCCAGTGTTTTCACAGCTGAGTCCGGTCTTTCCAGGGTCCAAACAGCTGACTTTTGACGCATATCCAGGGTCCAAGCAGCTGATTTCGGACGCCTCTCCAGTGTTTTCGCAGCTGAGTGACTTTTCTCCAGTGTTTTCGCAGCTGACTTTGGACGCCTCTCCAGGGTCCACGCAGCTGAATGACGTTGCTCCAGTGTTTTCGCAGCTGAGTGATGTTTCTCCAGTGTTTTCGCAGCTGACTTCGGGTGCCTCTCCAGGGTCTTCGCAGCTGAATCAAGTAGTTTCTCAAGGATTTTCGCAGCTGACTTCGGACGCCTCTCCAGGGTCCTCGCAGCTGAGTGACGTTTCTCTAGTGTTTTCGCAGTTAACTTTGGACGCCTCTCCAGGGTCCTCGCAGCTGAGTGACGTTTCTCTAGTGTTTTCGCAGTTAACTTTGGACGCCTCTCCAGGGTCCTCGCAGCTGAATGACGTTTCTCCAGTGTTTTCGCAGCTAACTTCGGACGCCTCTCCAGGGTCCACGCAGCTGAATGTTTCTCCAGTGTTTTCCCAAGTGACTTCGGACGCCTCTCCAGGGTCCTCGCAGCTGAATGATGTTTCTCCAGTGTTTTCGCAAGTGACTTTGGATACCTCCCCAGGGTTCTCACAGCTGAATCAAGGAGATTCTCAAGGATTTGTGCAGCTGATTAATGACGTTTCTCCAGTGTTTTCGCAAGTGACTTTGGACACCTCTCCAGGGTTCTCACAGCTGTTTCAAGAAGTTTCTCAAGGGTTTTTGCAGCTGATTCCGGACGCCTCTCCAGGGTCCTCACAGCTGAATCAAGTAGATTCTCAAGGATTTGTGCAGCTGATTAATGACGTTTTTCCAGTGTTTTTGCAGCTGACTCCGGACGCCTCTTCTCAAGGGTCCACGCAGCTGACTCCGGACGCCTCTTCTCAAGGGTCCACGCAGCTGACTCCGGACGCCTCTTCTCAAGGGTCCACGCAGCTGACTCCGGACGCCTCTTCTCAAGGGTCCACGCAGCTGACTCCGGATGCTTCTTCTCAAGGGTCCACGCAGCTGACTCACGAAGCCTCTTCGCCAGGCTCCACGCAGCTGGCTCCTGTTCCCGAGTTGGCGCATCCCGATGGCGCTCCTGTTCCCGAGTTGGCGCATCCCGATGGCGCTCCTGTTCCCGAGTTGGCGCATCCCGATGGCGCTCCTGTTCCCGAGTTGGCGCATCCCGATGGCGCTCCTGTTCCCGAGTTGGCGCATCCCGATGGCGCTCCTGTTCCCGAGTTGGCGCATCCCGATGGCGCTCCTGTTCCCGAGTTGGCGCATCCCGATGGCGCTCCTGTTCCCGAGTTGGCGCATCCCGATGGCGCTCCTGTTCCCGAGTTGGCGCATCCCGATGGCGCTCCTGTTCCCGAGTTGGCGCATCCCGATGGCGCTCCTGTTCCCGAGTTGGCGCATCCCGATGGCGCTCCTGTTCCCGAGTTGGCGCATCCCGATGGCGCTCCTGTTCCCGAGTTGGCGCATCCCGATGGCGCTCCTGTTCCCGAGTTGGCGCATCCCGATGGCGCTCCTGTTCCCGAGTTGGCGCATCCCGATGGCGCTCCTGTTCCCGAGTTGGCGCATCCCGATGGCGCTCCTGTTCCCGAGTTGGCGCATCCCGATGGCGCTCCTGTTCCCGAGTTGGCGCATCCCGATGGCGCTCCTGTTCCCGAGTTGGCGCATCCCGATGGCGCTCCTGTTCCCGAGTTGGCGCATCCCGATGGCGCTCCTGTTCCCGAGTTGGCGCATCCCGATGGCGCTCCTGTTCCCGAGTTGGCGCATCCCGATGGCGCTCCTGTTCCCGAGTTGGCGCATCCCGATGGCGCTCCTGTTCCCGAGTTGGCGCATCCCGATGGCGCTCCTGTTCCCGAGTTGGCGCATCCCGATGGCGCTCCTGTTCCCGAGTTGGCGCATCCCGATGGCGCTCCTGTTCCCGAGTTGGCGCATCCCGATGGCGCTCCTGTTCCCGAGTTGGCGCATCCCGATGGCGCTCCTGTTCCCGAGTTGGCGCATCCCGATGGCGCTCCTGTTCCCGAGTTGGCGCATCCCGATGGCGCTCCTGTTCCCGAGTTGGCGCATCCCGATGGCGCTCCTGTTCCCGAGTTGGCGCATCCCGATGGCGCTCCTGTTCCCGAGTTGGTGTCCTCCGACGGCGCTTCTGTTCCCGAGTTGGTGTCCTCCGACGGCACTTCTGTTCCCGAGTGGGTGTCCTCCGACGGCACTTCTGTTCCCGAGTGGGTGTCCTCCGACGGCACTTCTGTTCCTGAGTGGGTGTCCTCCGACGGCACTTCTGTTCCTGAGTTGGTGTCCTCCGACGGCACTTCTGTTCCTGAGTTGGTGTCCTCCGACGGCACTTCTGTTCCTGAGTTGGTGTCCTCCGACGGCACTTCTGTTCCTGAGTTGGTGTCTTCCGACGGCACTTCTGTTCCTGAGTGGGTGTCCTCCGACGGCACTTCTGTTCCGGAGTTGGCGCCCCCTGATGGCGCTCCTGTTTCCGAGATGACGCCCCCAGATGGCGCTTCTGTTTCCGTGTTGGCGCCCCCAGATGGCGCTTCTGTTTCCGTGTTGGCGCCCCCCGATGGTGCTTCTGTTCCCACATTGGCGCCCCCCGACGGCGCTTTTGAACTCTCGTCGGCGCTCCCCGACTGCGCCTCTGGATTTCTGTCGGCAGCCTGCGTCCCACCATTTTTATCACGCCTGCCTGAGGACATTTTTAATGACTTCAAATTTACCCCGCAGGGCCCAGGACCTCCTTGTTTTTGTTTTTTTAGGCACTCCAGGTGTAGTGCCTTTGGGAGGGGCATCTGTCACACTGCTAGCCTCGGTGTGCTCATATGTGCCACGCCTCTCTTCTCTGTGTGCACACTCACTCCCCTGCCATGCCTCACAGGTGATTGGCTCCCTGAGCTAATCAGCCCCAGCTGCTCCTCGTCAAGGAGCATTTATAAGGAGAGCTGGGGCAATGGGCAGGTTGGAGACTATTTCACGGTAACTCTGTTTGTGTCTTGTATCTCTGCTCCTGGTACCTCTGCCCGTTCTCGCCTTGTTTGCTCTGTTTGCTCTGTTTGCTCTGTTTGCTCTGTTTGCTCTGTTTGCTCTGTTTTCCTGTTTAGTCTTTGTTTAGCCTGTCCGTTAGCCTGTTTAGACTGTTTAGCCTGTTTAGTCTTTGTTTAGCCTGTCCGTTAGCCTGTTTAGTCTGTTCTGCCTGTTTAGTCTTTGTTTAGCCTGTCCGTTAGCCTGTTTAGTCTGTTTTGCCTGTTTAGTCTGTGTTTAGCCTGTCCATTAGCCCAGTTAGTCTGTTTAGCCCAGTTAGTCTGTTTAGTCCTGTTCTGTCAGTTTAACCCTGTCTTGTCTTTATTATTATTAAATATAGTTTATCACACATCTCCGTGTTTGTGTCCGCCCCTCCTGTCCGTCTAGCCCACACACCGTTACAGAGAGTCGGTGGAGATCTGGCATCCGGATTTGGGCCAGTGTATTTGGCCCGATTCTGGGCAGTCATTCAAAAAGAGTCAGAGCCGACACGAGCTGCCTGCACTGAACCAGATGCGGCAGGCTCGGCTGGCAGGAGCTGCGCCGGAAGTGGGCCACAATTACAAGGCTAGCTGGGGTGTGTATGTGTACAGTATAGCTAAAATACAGCGTCTGAATGTAATTGAATGTGTGTGTGTGTGTGTGTGCACTCCCCTCTCATGTACTGCTTTAATAATAATAATAATAATAACAATAATAATAATAATAGATAATACAGATAATATATCTATAAACAACAGACATTATAATCAGTGGTAGTAACATTCTTATTTATTATTGTTCCTTGACACTCACAAAATTAAGTGAAATATGATTTCATGAATAAAATTTTTTATATATGATAAATAAACATTAGAATAATAATTACGATGAACACAAATAACAAATCAAAAATAGCAATTAACTACTAAATAAAATACAAATTAATATCTCCTTCCTGGTGCCAGCCGCAAGTAATCCTTTAAGCAGATCTCCGCTTCTGCTTCAGTTGGCGCTGGCAGCACTGGATTTTTCATCGCGGCAGCTGTATGTGAGAAACTGTTATTAAAAAACAGTATTAAGAGTCACAAAATAAGTGCTACACTCATGCTATATTAAAGTAGATAAATGGTGCTGTATGTAAGCAAAACGTAGCCTAATCTGACAAAAGGGAATGGTTTTAAACATGACGTTGCTGTCGGGGTCTTCTTTATTTGTATTTGAGCTTTTATTGAGTTTTTATAAGATTAAATGGGACATTGAAGGTTAAATTTGCTGACAGCTTTACCCCATTTGAAGTAAAGTAGATTTTTTTTGTACAAATTACACAAATTGTATCCTATATGCTTTGACAACACGTGAAAACCACATGACCAATAGCCGGTAGTAAAACGCTGTGACTGACTTGTAGTGAAAAGACTCCTGAGGAGGAGGACACGTGGCGGAGATCAGCTTTCTAAACGGTAGGTTTCAGTTTGTAAACTAAATGAATGAATAAATAAACGTGACTTATCAATGTGTTTATCATTTCAGTTTAGGTGTATGAATACGTGAGTGCAGTTTGGACATGTTTGTAGAATTATCAGTGTGAGTTACCAGGTGCATTGTGGCAAAAGTTTGTGGTGTACCCCTCACCAGTATCTGCTCCTTTGTGCAAGGAGGAACAGGATGAGCACTGCCAGAGCCCTACAAAATGAACTCCAGCAGGCCACTGGTGTGAATGTGTCTGACCAAACAACCAAAACAGGCTTCATGAGGGTGGCCTGAAGGCCCCACGTCCTGTAGTGGGCCCTGTGCTCACAGCCCAGCACCGTAGAGCTTGATTGGCATTTGCCATAGAACACCGGAATTGGCAGATCCGCCACTGGCGCCCAGTGGGTCCTGGGTTCCTCCTGGTGCACGACAGTGCCCGGCCTCATGTGACAAGAGTATAACTTTGAATTCAACCTTCTCTAGGATGATAATTATCATTTCCATTAAACTATGTGGCATCCTTTCGTTCCTAACACATTACCCAGTCCATATCAGGAAAGATAATCTGCATGATTTTTTTTTTTCCATTGAGATCTGATGTGTTTTCTAAGTGTTCCTTTAATTTTTTTTGAGCAGTGTATTAGGCTCCATATAAACATTCTGATTGTTTCTTTAGGTGTAAATTGTTTATCATGACTTACCAATAATAACTTGTCCACATGCGGTTTGTTTTAGACCTCGCTTGTCTCCCCTGCCGCACCAGTTAAGGCTTTTCGCAAGGTTGGGGGTGAACACCTTGCTGGCAATTCTCCAGATTGTCTTTTTCATGGTATGTCCACCACTTAGTGACAGCATGTTAATCTGAAATAATGCACAGTAATAGAAATGTATAAACTTCATACATTTTGTTGTTACTATTAAATGTCTTATTTGCATTTTATTTAAAGGTTTTTTTTTAATTAAGTATGAATCCGTATATATAAAGTTACATTCTCCATTGTCACTCACCCAAATGTTATTTGTATTTTTTTTTTTCTTGCATTTGTATTACATTTTTATAGTTAAAGCTATCATACACTTAAAAATATAAAACAACAGGAAATATTTGTGAATACTTTGTGAATCATGTCATGGTCTTATTTGATGGAAAATAATTAATAAATGAGCTTTACCATCCTTTGCTTCAGTCCGTTGCTCAGAAGCCTTTCTTCTAAATTTTCTAGGGCTTCTACTGAATCCAGAGGGATGACATTCAAGTCTTCATCATCTTGCTGTTGTGGGGGCAAAATTCGACGACCACCCACAAGAGATTCTACAAGAGATGTCAGGTAATTTATCTTCAGGTCCATCTCTCTCAGTGCCTCCAGGACAGTTCTGTCTACAGCTGCAAAATAAAAAAAATATCATTTTACAAGATCTAGTCCATTTTCTATTCATGATTAATGTGTTGTAGGGCTGTTCATTCTAACTGATCAAACTTACGTGCGCACTGATTGGGTATGAACCGCCTTGACAGTCCCTGCTGTATGGTGGGTGCTGTTAAAGCAGAAATTAAAATGAAAAAGTTCACTCTACAGAAGAGGCATTTTGCAACCTAAGACGTTGTTCTTACCTATAATATTTATGTATTAATAAACTGATAAATTGCTTTTCTCCTTCTTCATTAAACTCACCGTTGACATGAGGTAGGACGCCCTGGCCTTGTCCTGTCCCCTGAGAAGCATCTGCCCATGTACACTGGTTGGACATGGGCCACCTTGATGGATCTCGTTGTACGGTAGGTGCTGTTTACAGCGGGAAAAAAATTTGAAAATACATGACTTTTTTTTTTCTTTTTTATTTATTTATTTTCTTTTAATTTTTTTTACAGTGGTGCTAGAAAGTTTGCGAATCCTTTGGAATTGTCTATATTTCTGCATAAATTTGACCTAAAACTTCAACAGATTTTCAACAGAAGTCCTAATAGTAGATAGGGAGACACAAATATTAGACTTGGTCATTTATTTATCCAATATAACACATCTGTGAGTGAATCTTCAGCATTAGCAGTTAATTTGAAGGTGAAATTAGTCAGGTGTTTTCAATCAATGGGATGACAATCAGGTATGAGTGGGCACCCTGTTTTATTTAAAGAACAGGGATCTATCAAAGTCTGCTCTTCACAACACACATTTGTGGAAGTGTGTCATGGCATGAACAAAGGAGATTTCTGAGAGAAGTCATTGATTCTCATCAGGCTGGAAAGGGTTACAAAACCATCTCTAAAGAGTTTGGACTCCACCAATCCACAGTCAGACAGGTTGTGTACAAATGGAGGAAATTCAAGACCATTATTACCTTCCCCAGGAGTGGTTGACCAACAGAGATCATGATAAGAGCAAGGCGTGTAATAGTCCGCGAGGTCACAAAGGAACACAAGGTAACTCATAAGCAACTAAAGGTCTTTCTCACATTGGCTAATGTTGATGTTCATGAGTCCACCATCAGGAGAACACTGAACAACAGTGATGTGCATGGCAGGGTTGCAAGGAGAAAGCTGCTGCTGCTGTTCCAAAAAGAACATTGCTGCCCATCTGCAGTTTGCTAAAGATCACATGGACAAGATCACAGATCTGTAACATTGGACCATTTTCTTCAATAAAAAAATGACAAAGTCTAATATTTGTGTCTCATTTGTTTGATATGGTTCTCCTTATCTACTTGTAGGACTTGTGTG
This sequence comes from Trichomycterus rosablanca, assembly GCF_030014385.1. Taxonomy (NCBI): domain Eukaryota; kingdom Metazoa; phylum Chordata; class Actinopteri; order Siluriformes; family Trichomycteridae; genus Trichomycterus; species Trichomycterus rosablanca. The sequence continues at coordinate 29,732,987 of NC_086001.1, read as the reverse complement.
AAAATCTGATGACATTTTAGGTCAAATGTATGCAGAAATATAAAATTCTAAAGGGTTCACAAACTTTCAAGCACCACTGTAGTTTTGGTTTTGACAAGGCATGATGAGAAAATTAGCTTGGTTATGGCATTTATGGCACATCCTGTGCTTTTGAGAATGCCGGATTTTTATTATTGCATTTCAGCGACTTAAGGCATCATTCTTACCTGTAGTGTTAACGTACTAATACCCAACTGAAAAATTGCTTTTCTCCTTCTTCAGTAAACTCACCATTGAAAGAGCAATGCTAAATGATACACAAATGAAAACCTTTCCTCCATGGGACCTTGGAAGCCCTTGCATTTTAGAAACTTTCACAAATTTCCCCAAGCAAACTATGAGCACTGAAATAGCACAAAGTATATTCAAGGAATTTGAAGAAAGACAAACAGGCTACTTGATTATTTACACAGATGGGTCAAAGACATCTACTCACACCGGTTCAGCTTTCTACACAAAGACCAAAAAACAATGCACAAATATCCCCCCACACAGCTCTATTTTTACTGCCGAAGCACAAGCAATTCTAATGGCTTTAACATATTTCCAGAGATCAAGTCACCAGAAAGCCACTATATGCACAGATTCAAAGTCCTGCATTCAAGCCATCAAATCACTAAATATTGACCACCCCATCATGGAAGAAATACTGCATAAACTGAAAGCACTGGAAGAATCAAATAAAATACTGAGGTTTTGCTGGATACCAGGTCACAAGGGTATAAAGGGAAACGAAGAAGCAGATACTATAGCCAAAAGAGCAGCAGAACAACCAGTCACACCAATATACATACCACCAACAGACTTAAGACCCCTCATAAGGAGCTATATACAAGAAAAATGGCAAGAGGACTGGGATTTACAAGAAAATAACAAACTCAGGGAAATCCAACAAAATGTACAACCAAACAAAATTAACCATACTCAGAAGAGGGAGGACCAAGTAGCCCTTACACGATGCAGAATAGGACACTCAAACCTTACACACGGACACCTACTAAAAGGAGAACAGGCCCCAAAGTGCCCTCATTGCTCAATTACATTAACAATTAAACATATTCTATATAAATGCGAGTTTTTTTACCCAGGACAGAAATCTATACCTAACTGGATCAGATATAAAAGAAATTTTTAGAAAAACAGCTCCTTCTAAGATTTTAAAATTTCTTAAAAGCATAAAACTAAAACATTTCTTATAACCTAAACCTCTTTAAACATCTTTCATGTAGTTAAAGTATTCTGAAAAAGATACAAATGGCACGCCATAGAGATGGCTCTAAATATAGAGCTTATAATGGCGATAAAACCCAAAAACATAAAAAAACACAAAACTCACCATTGACATGAGGTAGAACCCCCTGGCCTTGTCCTGTACACTGGTCAGACATGGGCCACCTTGATGGCTCTTGTTGCATGGTATATGCTGTTTACAGGGAATTAAAAAAAAGATACTCAGAAAATGTGTGACTAGTTTTGTTTTGACTGGGCATGATGAGAAAATTAGCTTGGTTATGGTGATTATGGCTCATCCTGTGTGTCACAAGAAGACTAACTAACCTGGGCCCAGATTCTTAAAAGAATCTTGGTGTAAAGATAAACTTAACTGGTAGAGCAAGCATCACACTAAACACTCTGACAGTTAAGATTATCTTAACGCTATTTTAAGCATCATATTCGTGCTCAGATGCTTTTGAGATTAAAAGTGTACTTAACTGTCATAGCTGTATGGTGGGTGCTGTTAATGGAGAAATTAAAATAAAAATGGTTACTCTACAGAAAATGCCTGACTTTTATTCTTAGTATTTTAGCGACCTAAAGTGTCATTGTTAACTATATTATTCATGTATTAATGCTCAACTGGAAAAAAAAAAAAATGTCTGCTTCTTCAGTAAACTCACCACTGACATGAGGTAGAACACCCTGGCCTTGTGCTGTCCCATGAGAAGCATCTGCCCATGTACACTGGTTGGACATGGGCCACCTTGATGCATCTTGTTGCATGGTAGGTGCTGTTTACAGAAAATTAAAAAAATAATAATTACTTTGTGATATTACATTTTTTCCATATCACCCACCTTTAACTCTGAGATAGAGTTTTGGTATTGACAAGGGCATGACTAGATTAGTTTGGTTATGACAATTATGGCTCAATTATGGAATGTCACAAGAAGACTAACTAACCTGGGCCAAGATTCCCAAAAGGTTAGTTCACCCTTAGTGTTAAGATTATCTTAACTTGTAGAGCGAGCATTACACTTAAGACTTACGCTCTTCTAGTTAGGATTCATAAACACTAATTTAAGTTCATAAGTTCGTAATCATATTCATGCTAAGATGCTTTTAAAAACCCCATGCCTGCTTTATAACTAACTCACATGGCTGTTAAGTCCTGTGTTTAGTTAAGTTAAATGAATTTGCACATGTTGGCTTATTAGTAAAATGCATAACTATAATAATATGCATATGGACTTTAAACTTAAATATCATTTATTATTCATGTCTTGATGTGCTGAAGTTTATAAACGTGTTGTTTTTACTTCTTGTAGTTTTAAACTACTTCCAGTTTGCCATTAAACAGAGTTGAACTAAACATCTACAGTGTGGTGATTGGTGGAGGAGTTATCTATCTGCCAGTTTATGCAGGGCGTATAAAGGTGGCAGATTAGAGTTAATACACCAGCGCATTCACACTGGAGAGAAACCGTATCAGTGATCTCAGTGTGGATCTCAGAGTTTTAATCAACATTGTCATCTCAAATTACACCAACGCATTCACACTGGAGAGAAATTGTATCTAGACTCTGTAAACACTGTAACACACAGGAATCAGACTCAGATGATCAGATTGTAAAAGGTATAAGAAAGAAAGAACAGAGTTAGCGAACCATGTTGGAGAACTAAACATGACATTAGAGGAACTGCTTGGAAGAACATCTAGGACTGACTGTCTGCTGTTCAACTCCAAACATGCCATTATTTCAATTTGCCAAATTAATTCCCTTCTGTAAATGGTTTAATGTGCACACTGCTGCTACTGGCTTGTTTTTTTACAATGTAAGTTCATACCTTCAGGTTCATGTTATTTAGGGTCTGTGTTTTGTTCATTTATATGAATGCTTTCCATTCTTGCAGGAGTGTGGGTTTACCTTCCACTTCAATAGTGAGGCGTGTCCAGCCCTGCCCAGTCATTTTTATCCCCGTTAAAAACTTTAGCTTAGTTAAGGCAAATAAAGACACATTTAAAATGTTCATCTTTTATTACAGGTTTAAAGTTACATAGTTGACCCATGGTAAAAAAGAACCTCACAGTTGGGTTTTTGTAACAGCTCAGCACAGTGGTTAAACTGCACAATTCATTACATTCTGCCTTTTCTCTCCTGCATACCAAAAACAGTCGCCATTGCAGGTTTACAAAAACACTTGGGACAGAGGAGCCATAAACACTAATGTTTATATATTATACAAATGAAATAATAATAAAGTCACAAATTAGTACCCAAGCAACAAGCTGTAATTTATTTCTAGCACCACTAGATGAAGATGATGTCTGTACAACATTTTTGTACAACTTCACTTTAAAAGTCAGTTGAATGTGTTTTACTGTAGTAAGAATGAAAGTATGAGCTGATCTTTGTCTCATTGTGTAGCTTTGATGAAGAAAAAGCCGCTGGGTCAGTGTGTAACAGGAGGTTTGGAGTGAAGGTGGGTGTGTGTGGATGAAAGCTTCCAGCACCTGGTATTCCCAGACGGTCTCCCATCCAAGTACTAACCAGGCCTGACCCTGCTTAGCTTCCAAGATCGGGCGTTCTCGGGAGGCCATGTGGTGGTAAAACCTAGCTTCCATACAGTAAACGCTGAAATGCCATACGGTTGATTAGTTGCCAATCATATGCTTTGGAAAGAGGGAATACTTATTAAATTAAAATCACTGGGAATTGTGGAAAAATATAATTGGGTTTTAGACTTCTTATATAACAGGTACAAGTAAGAGTAGGAACAGAACACTCCAGAAAGCATACAGTGGAGAATGAAACTCCACAAGGTAGCGTATGTAGTCCACTGCTATTCAACATAATGATTAATGATATTTTTTCTCAAGTAGAACAAAATGTAGGGGGTTCTTTATATGCAGATGATGGAGCATTGTGGGTTAGAGGCTGTAATATAACACATACCAATAAAAAAGTACAAACAGCTGTAACTGAAGTAGAAAAATGGGCAAATAAATGGGGATTTAAAATATCCATAACAAAACCGCAAGTAATCTCCTTCTCAAAAAGACGCAAAATTACACCAATCTCTATAAAAATATACGAACAACCTCTTCAGCAAGTAAAGGCTATTAGATTAGATTTCTTGGAGGTTGGTTTGATGAAAAACTACGGTGGCCCGCTGAGTCAAAACACGATAACATTTACAAAACAAACAAAAGCTGACAACACAACAACATTAGGGAAAAACGCGAATACAAAAAGAACAACACAACAACATTAAGAAAAAACACGAATACAAAAAGGACAACACAACGAAATTAAGGAAACACGAATACAAAAGGACAACACAACGAAATTAAGGAAACACGAATACAAAAGGACAACACAACGAAATTAAGGAAACACGAATACAAAAGGACAACACAACGAAATTAAGGAAACACGAATACAAAAGGACAACACAACGAAATTAAGGAAACACAAATACAAAAGGACAACACAACGAAATTAAGGAAACACGAATACAAAATGACAACACAACGAAATTAAGGAAACACAAATACAAAATGACAACACAACGAAATTAAGGAAACACGAATACAAAATGAAAACACAACGAAATTAAGGAAACACAAATTCAAATCCTACAACGGAAATGCTCCCGGTCACTAGAGGGCACCTCTATCATTTTTTATCTGTATGAACATTGCAGCAAAGAAAGCAAGAAGCAGAGCAGCGTAGTGCAGAGAATCTGGATTCGGTTTAACTTTAATGTTCAGTGATATAATTCTTAATAAAATTGAGCTTTTTAGTGTCGGTGGTTTGATTGTATAGCACCTTTTTGTTTTTTAAACATCAGGCAGCAATTAGCTTGCCAAATGTTTTAATATAATTGCAAAATCAACTAACTTGAGCTTTAACCAGACTGTGCCACGCTTTTACAGTTTAACATGTTTTAATGTCATAAACCTTTTAACAGTGTATTTACAATGTATTAGTTAGTTATCATTAAGCATTTTAAGCGTATGTATTCATGCCCATTAGTTTAATATTCAACATTCTTTTGACATTCGGCATTCTGGTTTAAATAAGTGCTTGAAAAAACACATAAGACTTATTTTATGAATTCTTACACATGAAAATAGGTAACATACTTAAAAAGCTATTTCATTTTAATTTTAAGATTACGTCTATTTACTTAAAAAAAAAACTAATGGAAAAACTGAGTCGTGTTCATAACATTTTGTGCATTTTTTTCAGAAAAAGGAATCCATCAGTCATATAATTTGATGTATTAATGTCAAACAAATTTTTATATACACATCGGTTTCTTTCACCTATTACAAACCTTGTACAAAGCATTACAAAAATTTATTTCTTTTATAAAAAAATAAAAAAAATACATCTAAATCTTGTATTATTTAATTAGATTAATGTCAAACCATTTTTAGACACAAATGGACACACCTGTAAAATATAATTATCATACAATTATTGATCTTAACTAGAAATTAAAATAAATGATTTAATAATGTAAAGAAGTTTGTAGGTGAGGGGTATGTAATGTATGTGTATATATAAAATAGTTTACATTAATAATTGTAATCATGTCAAATAATTCTATAATTTACAATTATCCTATATGAAATAAGTAAGTAAGTAAGTAAATTTTATTTATAAAGCACTCTTAAAACAACTTACGTTGACCAAAGTGCTGTACATCGAATAAGCATACATAACACAACATTATGTTAAAAAAGTAAGAACCAAATAAAAATACAGAGTAAGAGACAAAATAAAACAGATATAAATAGACTAAACAATTAAAATTAACACGGCTCCTCACTGTTCAAATGCCAGCTTATAAAGGTATGTTTTTAGGAGTGATTTAAAAACAGCGGCCGAAGGTACTTGTCGAATATTAGGAGGTACAGTGTTCCATAGCCTCGGAGCATAAACTGCAAATGCACGATCACCTTTTAGCTTCAAACGAGCCCTAGGAACAGTCAACAAATTCTGAGTGGCTGATCTTAAAGATCGCTGTGCGGTTGCGGGAGAAAGCATACCACCGAGATAAGCCGGGGCTCGACCATTAAGCGCTTTAAAAACAAATAAAAGCACTTTAAACTGAATCCTGTGCTGAACAGGCACTTCTATAGGTAATAAGGTAATATATCCGTTATTTGTCATGTATACATATACAGATGTACAGTACAATGAGCATAAATTTTTTTTATCTTAACTATAAATTTAAAAGAAAATATAACTAAAAATGTAACTAAAAAAAGTTTGTAGTAAATGGGAAACATTGAGGTTTATACTAATAAATGAAATTACGAGACCTGCATAGATTAATTCATCTCCAAAATAAAATGATCAGATTTATTGATCTTTATTTAAAATTAATATAAAATAGTTTGTAGTAGGTGAGAAACATTAATGTGTTTGTATGAAAATGGTTTGAAATAAATTTATCAAAAGCTCAATTTTATTAAGAATTATATCACTGAACATTAAAGTTAAACCGAATCCAGATTCTCTGCACTACGCTGCTCTGCTTCTTGCTTTCTTTGCTGCAATGTTCATACAGATAAAAAATGATAGAGGTGCCCTCTAGTGACCGGGAGCATTTCCGTTGTAGGATTTGAATTTGTGTTTCCTTAATTTCGTTGTGTTGTCATTTTGTATTCGTGTTTCCTTAATTTCGTTGTGTTGTCCTTTTGTATTCGTGTTTCCTTAATTTCGTTGTGTTGTCCTTTTGTATTCGTGTTTCCTTAATTTCGTTGTGTTGTCCTTTTGTATTCGTGTTTCCTTAATTTCGTTGTGTTGTCCTTTTGTATTCGTGTTTCCTTAATTTCGTTGTGTTGTCCTTTTTGTATTCGTGTTTCCTTAATTTCGTTGTGTTGTCCTTTTTGTATTCGTGTTTTTCCTTAATGTTGTTGTGTTGTGCTTTTTGTATTTGCGTTTTTTCTTAATGTTGTTGTGTTGTTCTTTTTGTATTTGCGTTTTTCCTTAATGTTGTTGTGTTGTCAGCTTTTGTTTGTTTTGTAAATGTTATCGTGTTTTGACTCAGCGGGCCACCGTAAAAAACTAACATGGCACATACATTTAGATAAAGTTAAGAACAAATGTAAAAAAATCAACAACATACTTCGATGTATGGCAGGACAGGACTGGGGAGCAAGTAGAAAATCAATGCAAAATATTTATGAAGCACTCATGAGAACAGTTTTTGATTACAGATGTGTAGCTTATATGTCAGCAGCAGAGTCAAACCTTAAGCAACTAGACACATTACAAGCCCAGGCATTGCGAATATGTAGTGGAGCATTCAAAACATCCCCATTAGCAGCAATGCAAGTGGAAATGGGAGAAAGAATAAGAATTAAGCTAATGATGACATACTGGGCTAATCTACAGGGACAATGGGATACACATCCTGCCAAGAATATAATAAGAAATTGCTGGGAACACAATAAGACAAATTATAAAAGTTTTGGATGGATTGGCAATGCAAAGGCAAGAAGCATGGGATTACATAAATTACAGTATAGTCCCACAGTACCAATATCCCACATTCCTCCTTGGCTATTTCCCTTGCCAAAGGTAGATCTTAACCTTCAGAAAGAATTAAAAAACAAATTTTTGCATGCGACATAGTACAGAAATACATAGATAGATATTACTCAAACTTTATTCTCGTGTTTACAGATGGTTCCAAAGACCCCAAAACAGGAATTACAGGTGTGGCAGTGTATATACCAATAAATAATATACATATTAAGAAAAGGACATCAGACCATCTGGCAGTATACCCCATAGAATTATTGGCCATATTTTTAGCACTACAATTGATAGAAAAAGGGAAATAAATAATACAGTTATTCTTTCGGACAGTTTTTCAGCTCTGATAAGCATAAAGTATGGTAAATCCTCAGCCAGGACAGATATTGTTAACAAAATATTCTATATGTTACACAATTTGAAAGATAAAGGTATATCCACCAGCTTTCTGTGGGTTCCTGCCCATGTAGGAGTGGAGGGAAATGAAACAGTAGATATCCTAGCCAAACAAACCCTTAGATTAAAACAAATAAATCTACCGGTACCTTTGAGCAAAAATGAAGTTAAGGCCATAATTAGCACATGTACATATGCAATATGGCCGGAGCATTGGGATTTTGTTGAAACTGAAAGACATATGTACAATATTCAAAGACAGGTTGGCGATGGGAGGATGGCAGGTTCTAGAAGGAGAGAAGAAAACATCATCACACATGTAAGAATAGGTCACACAGGACTTAACTATACTTTATGGAAAATAGGCAAACACCCAACCGGAAGGTGTAGCTTTTGTAAAGAACCCGAAACAGTAGAACATATACTCCATATAACGAGGTCTGTGGTAGCTGGTGAACGTGCCCCGGGTTCCCAGCGAAACAGACGTTACAGAGCTCAGCAAACAAAGGGCTCTTATACCAGACCTCCCAATTAGTGCTGATCACCCACAGCTGTGGGGCTGGCTATTTAAGCCAGCTCTACACAGCAGTGGGTGTCGCACCTTTGTTTGTTTTGTGGTCTCTTGTGGCAGCTCGTCCACACTGTTGTTTAGCCATAGGTGGTAGCCCTGGTGGCGCTAGGCCATTAGGGTAAGTAAAACCGCAAGGTTTGAGGTAGTGAGGGTTTTCTTTCTGCCTCTTAGAAATAGTGTGGTGCGACGCCGCGCAGTCCTCGAACTGCTGTTTGTTTCAGCGCTAGCATTAGCTTAGCGGTCTCACTCAGTGCTCTATTAGCGCTGGTTATATCCTAGGCATCAGTGCCTTTAGTTAAACAGAACATTGGATTCTCCAACCGCTGGGTGGCGACTCCGGAAAGTACTCGGTAGTCACGCCAACATCCCCGGTTCGAATCCACACTCTCTACAGCTGCCCAGCTCTCGTGTAGTTGCTGGGTAGACTCTTTATCGCTGTCTCTTTAAAACGCTAACTTTAGCTTTAGCGGCTTTCACTCCGCGCTGTTTTAGCGTGGTAGTAATTCCGGCATCAGTGCCGTTAGTTAAACGGAACATTGGATTCTGCAACCGCTGGGTGGCAACTCCGGAAAGTAATCGGTAGTCACGCCAGCATCCCCGGTTCGAATCCACACTCTACCGTTGCTTAACCTTTCTCATTTGTTTTTCTCTTGTTTCAGATCGGTGTTTGTCAGCTTCCGTCGGAGTTTCCGATTGGGTTTTGTTTTGTTTTATGTTAGCTGTTTACCTTTTCTGTTGTCCTTATTAATTAAATAAAATATCTTTTTATATAATTTTACTTCTGCATTTGTGTCCCTTTCTTCCCACGTGACACTCCATAATTGTAAGCAATATAGTACCAACAGAACACAACTGTTTGAATCAGTACAGCGGGCAAAACATAATGATCTTTCATTATCAGGACTCTTAGGAAAAGAGGTAGGGAGGATAAGTTATTACATCAAGTTCTTAACAGAAACAGCTCTAGCGGAAAGAATCTAACAGAAATGTGGTATATTATTTTTTATTATTTTTTTTTATTTTTTTTATTTATTTTTTATGTGTTTCTTTATGTATTTATGTATTTATGTATTTTTATTTTATTTTATTTTATTTTATTTTATTTTATTTTATTTTATTTTATTATTTTATTTATTTTATTATTTTATTATTTTATTTATTTTATTTTATTTCCCTCCTTCCTTCTGTACAATCTTCTGTTCCAAACACAAAACAGTAAGTGGCGGTAATGCACCTTTAAGCTGGTATGCCAACCGCCAATAAACACAAAAGAAGAAGAAGAAGTTCAGCAGAAGTGAAACTGATCTGATTCTGTACCGTTAGAGTGTGGATCTGTTCCGTGTCTGTGTTTGTAGTTTTGTTGATAATTGAAGTTGATGAACGCAGGTGAGTTTATACATTTCCACACTTCTGTACATTACTGTGTATTGTTACTTTATGTAGTTCAGATTGTTGATTTGATTTAAACGCACTTGTTTTGAACAGAACACTCACGAACTAAACCAGGAAGTCTTGGACATTCGCCTGACATTCGAGTTTCTTTCGGCTCGTTCTCGGCTAATAAACATCCAAAAATGAGTGAAACTGCATTAACTGATTCTGCAGTAAACAAGGAACAAACTACAATCAAATATGTTAAAAAGTTTTTTCTGTAAATGTTTATTTTCTGTTATTTTTTAAATGTGAGGTTCATCTGTGTTGAAATGATAAGGAAGTGCTAAGGGAGCGTCTACAAAGTGCATGAAGCCGAGGTGTAGTTATTACCCAGTGGCATGTACCATTCAATACAACTGTATAAAGTCCTACAGTATGGGTACAGTAACAATATGTAGTGTCAACTAGGGGTGTGCTATATCGTATCGTTTACGATAATACCGGTATAATTTTTAAAACGATAAAAAAATCCCATATCGTGATAACAGCGATATTCTGCGTTGTTTACGTAATGACGTCACACAGCTACGCAAATGGCGTACGTTCGTTACGTGGATCATTTGGGCACAGCAACGAGTATGGCGGAAAGCGGCTCTGCAGTGGAGGAGCTCGTTCCACAAACTCCAAGTCCACCATAAATTAATATTTGGCAACCCAAACCCCAACCACCGCTTTGCCGGCGACTTTTTTGCGGAAGTATTTCTGCACAGGGATTCAATTCAACAGCGCACCTCCACCAAACAGTGCAGGAATACTCTTAACATTAATGTCAACCACCAACACAGAAGTATTACTACTGCTACTTAGCACTACTACTACTGTACTTAGTAGTAATTGTGGCGCGCTACAAGTAAAGGCGCCACCGGGCTCTGCTCGTTCCAGTGTTGCCAGATTGGGCGGTTATCCACCAAATTGGGCGGATTTTGTTGGGAAACAATTTAATAGCAGTTAAATAACACTTCTATTTAAAAGAAAATATTCCGTTTTAAGAAGCTCCAGCATTGTAGAAGGCTATTAAAGTAAAGTCAATTTTCAATGCTGATTTGGCTTAATAGTGTTGGTCAGTCTGTATCATATTGTTGAAAGAAAATTAAACTTAGTTTACCATACATTCACACTGGCATGCTCTGGGGTTCAAATGAGTCTCATCATTACACACAAGTTGGCAGCCAAATGATAAAGTATTGCAAAGGAATATCTTTCTTCCTCATAATGTTAAGGTTGCTATATTTTGGTTTTTCACTTGTCAGGGAAAATGAAAAGAAAAAAAGCGTATTATTATTATTATTATTATGCGGGTCTTCGTGATGTAATTCTACATGGCATTCACTGCCTGTATAGGTAAATGAGTGAGTGACTACATAAGAAAAAGGTATCAGTTTCTGTGTGACCCCTGTGTGTGAGCAATGGTCAGTCTGGCCACCCCTATGAAAATTGTCTGACTCCGCCATTACATTGTTACATTATTTTTATTGGAAAGACAAAATTCAGAAAAGTGTGCGTAATTCTTACATACTTCTTACATTTTTCTACGAAGTGTTTGAAACTTATATTAATTCTAAATCAAACCTGAACATTATTTTTTTTGCAATAGTGTTTTCTTGAAATAAATAAAATATTTTTCAGTGTTTTGTTATATCGCCAAAAATATCGTTATCGCAAAAATAACCTGAAATATCGTGATATTATTTTAGGGCCATATCGCCCACCCCTAGTGTCAACAATTCTACAAACATATATAACATATATAATATAATAAAAGATGCAAGAGTTACCTAGTGACATGTACCACCCACTACACTTAAATTACAGAAACAAACCCTACAGTATGGGTAGGGTCATTCCTACTATTTGGTGCCATTTCAGCTTGGTAACTTTCTATCAAAAATGCAAAACTTTCCATAATTTTATCATTTTATCTGAAGGAGGGCTTGTTAAACTATAAGAAATATATATTAGTCCAGCTCAGGATATTATACTCTAATAATTTTGACCAAAATATTTGCATAGGACATAGTTGACATAGGACAAATGTCTCCCCTGTTACAGGACGTTCTCGTCTTTATTATTAAGTGTTTTGAATGCACAGTTATTGCAATATTTACATTTTTTAAGAGCTTAAATGTCCCTCACTTTAGCCTGCAAATGTATTTTAAGAATGAATTAATAAACAAGCATTATCTAAAAACAGATATGTTGTATTTTTAAGGCACAATGTAATTTGAATACATTTCTTTTAGAATAAAAAGGAATTTCAGTGGAATTTGGCTCCATTTTAATTGATTTCATTTAAATCAATGAATGTTAATTTCATCAACAGGTTGGACATCATACCAGTGAACAACAGTACATCACAAAAAAAGAGCAACTCGTGTCCCCCACCCTGACCCCCCACCTTCAACCGTCAAATGTACTGAACACCTAAAGTAATTATCAGGAACATTTTTCAGTCTAGTGATCTCATAGATGTTTCAGCAACAGTACGTTATGTAACAACCCAGCAGCCCAAGTGTTTTTCTAGGAAATTCCACACTGTCTTCTCTAGTTTATTTAAAGGTTGTGGCTCTTTCATCAGGCATATAATCTGTTCATCCCTGTACCAGCTAATATCCTCTCGTGGACTTGGCCAATAGAACTTGTTTGCCCCATTCTTCAACCTCCAGAATGATTCCTGGGTAGGGTTCACCATCGTTGTTGACAATGCACCACTGCCTTTCATGATGACCTCAGGCCGTGATAGTTCTTCAATGAAATGTGGCCTTCGTCTTCTCCCAGGCTATAAACATTTCCTTCTCCCACAAGTAAAAGTTCCACCAAAGTGTTCATGTTCCTTAAATGGAAGAACATGGTCTCTGCAATGGGAATGTCTCCTCCATAGTGGACAAATTTGTCAGCTGATTCTTTAAGGGTAGCCCCAACACCATCTGGAGCCCCCTTTCCAAGGCTGGCCTTAAAAAAAAAAAAGTTCCAGCTGATGTCTTTAAAGCCTTTTTTGAAAGGTTCTTTTGATAGTAGGTAAAAGTTGCCCTTCTGTTTGTATTGAGTATCTGGGCCATCACTGAAGATATGGAGATATCTCTCCCTCACCATGTCTAACACAGGGCTGAGGTGGGCCCAGATAGCTGGGTGATTGTGCCACTTGGAAGGTGAGATGGAGCAGAAAGTCACTAATAATAAATACAATACTTGCTGGAAACACCTATTCATCTTACATCCACCCTACTATGTGTCCACCCTGTCACTGTGCAAAACAGCAACAGGGTGGACAGTAACAGGAGGGACATTTTATTCTAAACTTACCATTACTGCTCATGTGATGAACAACAGGCTAGTTCATGGTGACCACAGATGAAGATTTTTAACATGTTTATTAACCATATTGTAAAAATTACAAAAATGTACCAGTTTCCTCTATAAATAAGCATAACAGAGTGGACATGTTATGCTTTACCACATCAGTGAACCTTTTTAAAACATTGGAAAAAGATTAATTAAAGAATGATATTTACTCTAGATGATTATCCTCCAAAATGTATGCTACTTCCTGAGAGTCATGTGACTAGAGGAAGAGTCAGGAAGACAGTCCAGACAGATTTTCCTTCACAGTAACAGGTGGGACAGTCGACTCTGGGACACAACTTATTTTAAAGACTTTAAGTATTAAAAATGTATTAATAACAAAAAAATAACATTTGGTGAGGAATATTACAAATAAGGCTATACAAAAATAATGAAAAATGTAGAATTTGTTTGTTTTTTATTACTTATATTTGTAAATGAATTTGAGAAAACGTGATTGGGGACATGGCAGTTTAGCCTTCTTGCGCTAAAATTGAGTAATTATTTTAAATTAAATAATCCTGGGAACACAATTGTTTTCTATGGTAGAGGGGGTTAATCATGTAAGACAAGCTTTTAAAAATATGTATTAGCCCATTTTTACACAAAATATACCATATTATGTCACGGGGACTCAAATGGCACCAAATGCTAGTAATGACCCGGTACAGTAATAAAAAATGTTAAGGATGTAGTAGTTAACTAGTCATTTGTACTAGTTACTACAACCGCATTATAAAAGTCATACAGAATGGGTACAATAACGAATCATAAAATGTACTACAGTAAAGGTACAGTAATAATAAAATATAGAAGAACAATTGAAAAACACAAATTTTCATATAACGAAGGTTGTAGTAATTAACTAGTCACTTGTACTACTTACTACAACAACATTGCAAATTAAAAGTCCCACAGCATGAGTACAATAGGTCATAAAATTTTTTTTTTAATTAACAGAAATTGAGAAACGTAAACATGAACATAACACTCACAAAAGAAACCAGGAAGTCTGAGCTGCTGTGAATAACTTTTTTGTTTCTGTTTACGTGTAGAAAAATGGAGTCCAAAATTTCAGTAACTCAGGATGAGTTCAGCTGTTCAGTCTGTCTGGAAACACTGAAGGATCCAGCTGCTATTCCATGTGGACACAGTTTCTGTATGGTGTGTATTAACAACTGCTGGGATTGGGAGGATGATAAGGGAACATACAGCTGTCCACAGTGTAGACAAACCTTCACTCCAAGACCTGTTGTGAGGAGAAACACCATGCTGGCTGGAGTTGTGGAGAAACTGAAGAAAACAGAACTTCAAGCTCCACATCCTGGTCACTGTTTTTCTGAACCTGAAGATGTGGATTGTGATTCCTGCACTGGGACAAAATCCAAAGCTGTAAAATCCTGTCTGGTGTGTTTGGCCTCTTTCTGTGAAACTCACCTTCAGCCTCATTATCAAATTCTGTCTTATAAGAAGCACAAGCTGGTTAAGGCTTCCAGAAGACTCCAGGATCAGATCTGCTCTCAGCATGATAAACTGCTGGAGGTTTACTGTCGTACTGATCAGCAGTGTATCTGCGTGTTGTGCACCATGGATCATAAAGGACATGATACAATATCAGCTGCAGCAGAAAGAACTGAGAAACAGGTAAAAATATTATACAGCTCTCTTTAACAAGTAACAACTCATTAGCATTTACACTGACATTGTTTATGTGGTGCTCGTACACAATACAAGTAAATCCTAAATTATTTTGTGTAGAAGCAGCTGCTGGAGATCCAGAGAAAATTCCAGGAGAAAATCCAGAACAGAGAGAAGGAACTTTGTGAACTGATAAACGCTGTGGAGTCTCACAAGGTAAGTTTTATAAACAAAAAGCTCTCAGGATCAGTCCGACTCTCCTCCATAAAACCAATCTCCATTAAAAATGAGATATTTTATATCTCAGGTAACTTTGCAAGTGATGGAGCAATTTTGTTAATGAATTTAAAAAATATTTAAATTATGCCTGGTTAGTTGATGATTGATGCTGTACAACAATTCTGAGGTTGTGCTAATAATGTTTACTGATACTCAAAATAATTTCTGTAACAGTATGCTACCACCAGCACATGTTACAGTACATATGGTGTTTTTTTATTTTTATTAGATTTAATCCAGACATATAATTTTGAATTAAGGACATACAGGAGCAGATGTTTTGTATCAAAATCTGTGAGGAAATATAACATGCTGATAAATGCAGTAAAAACTAAAGTGATGATGAACACTGAAGAAGTGCTGGAGTTTAAGGTGGAAGGTAAAACTGGAACTTTCTCTTATATTCGGGAAGTAGAGTATGAAATACTGCATCATATGGACATGATGATGATGGTAACATTTACAAGAGTATGAAAAATCAAGTCATTTAGCACCATCACCAAGCTATGAGTGATAAGTCTTAGTCTGGCCAGTAAGCTACATATGAATGTGAAGGATGGACAAATATCTGAGTGAGAAACGTTTTCCTCTTTCTAAATCCTCTAACAGTGTTCTGCACAGACAGCAGTGAAGAACATTGAGAGGATCTGTACTGAACTAATCAACTCAATTAACAGAAGATGCTCTGAGCTAAAAGATCTGATCAGAGATCGAGAGACAGCAGAAGTAAGTCGAGCTGAAAAAGTCCTGAAGCAGGTGGAGCAGCAGATTGTAGAGCTGAAGAGGAAAGATGCTGAACTGGAACAGCTTTCACACACAGAGGATCCCGTCCATTTCCTCCAGGTAACAGCACTAAAAATAATTATATTATTGCTGCACCAGTCCAAGTAATAAATTACAGCGGTATCTTGTAACTTGACGTCCCCTAAACTCAAAATCTTTAAAACGTTGATGCCTTTCGTCAAGAAGTTTGGTCTTTTAAACTCGATTATTTTCATTCATTCAGACATGTTGGGGAGAGCCGGAAACGCAACAGCAAAGCATTTAAAGGCGTCTCACCCCTGATGGTAGCTTTGCGCATCTTTGTTCATCTTCCACAACTCTATAACATAGGGAAACCCCCCTCTACACAAGACACATTATGACCCATAAAGTCGTAACACTCGGGGTTCTAAGAAATTGTAAGAATCCGAATCAGCTTTTTTGAGAGATCATGAAATACTGTTAATGTTATTTGGAGAAACATCACTCTGTGCTTCATGTCAGTCGTCTATTATTTGTGATTCATCATCATCTTGTTGTTTCTCTGTGAACATTATTTGTCTGGATGTAGAATTTTCAATCTCTCTCGGCTCCTGCTGGATCTGCAGAATCAGCCGCCATCACAATCAGTCCTTTCCCCTCATTTGATGATGTTACAAAGTCTGTATCTCAGCTGAGAGAGAAAGTAGAAGAATTCTGCAAAGAGCAGTGTGCGAAGATACCAGATGAAGGTGAGTTCAAGCCCTCAGTGTTCCATTGTCTCCAAAATGCTTCGGTACTCAAACATCAAACAAAACAATCAAATCCCCATTTTGTTCATTTTTTTTGCAGTGAAGAAAGTCTGGATCACTCTGCCTACTGAACTTAAAATCAGAGAAGATTTTCTACACTGTAAGTTTCTCACAAGCACACAAACATACACAGTGCAGTGAAAAAGTATTTGCACCCCCAGTTATCTGTATTTTTACAGATTTGTCAGTTCAGATGCTACAGCAGCTCAGTTTGGTCTAAATCTAAGTCTAAATCTGATTAAGTCCAAAACCTAAACTTTATTTCCTTAGATTTAATTTAACAAAGATCTGCTCTTGTTATTTGGAATTGTTGTGTTTTTGTTTTACACAAGTGTTTAATCTTTAAATCATGAACTGATGACCAGACATTCTTTAGCCCTGAAACACCATCACACAACCACAACCATGACTGACTGTTAGTAAGATTTTTTATTGTAAAATGCTGTTATAGCTTCATTGCAAGTATAAGAATTCTGACTCATCAATTCACAGAACATCATCGCCAAAAGGCTTGAGGGTCATTAAGGTTCTTATATTGCTAAATGAGAGGCGAGGCTTTATGTTCCTCTTAGTTAACAGTGATTTTACCTTGTGACTCTCCCATGGATTTTATTTGTGTTCAGTCTCCTTCTAATACTGGAATCATTCAATCAGATCTAAATTGAGGTCAGCAGGTCCTGCAGTTTCCTAAATGTTTGTTTGGGTTCTTGTATGTTTTCCTCGATGAGACATTGATGAGCTCTTGAAGTATCTTAACTGTTCCAAGTGTCATATGGATATCATGACTCTTACTGTGGTTCACTGCAGTACTAATACATTAGGATTGGCTTTGTAACTTTTTTCAGACTGATATGTTACAATTACTTTTTGGTTTATTTTGGAATTTGTTTGGACAGTGGTGAATCATTCAGAATCCTCAGATTAGGAACATTTTGAGACCTTGCTAAAGACCACTGTTCCATGTACTTATCTTCAATAGTTATTTAAAATCACTAAGAACTTGAAATAGAGGTCATGAAGTTAAAACAACTAAAACAATCATTTAAACTTCTGTCTGTATAATTCTGATCCAAGAGATTTTCTTTCAGGAGAGATCCAGAGTCTCAGTGAATGTAGTGTCTGTGTGAATGTGTTTTTGTAATTTATTTGTGTGATTGTGTAGTGTCTGTGTGTATGTGTAGGGTTTATATGTATGTGTTTGTGTGATTGTGTAGTGTCTGTGTGTATGTGTAGGGTTTGTTTGAGTTTGTGTGATTGTGTAGTGTCTGTTTGTATGGGTAGGGTATGGATGTGTGTGTCATTGTGTAGTGTCTGTGTACGTGTAGGGTTTGAATGTGTTTAATTGTGTGATTGTGTAGTGTCTGTGTGTATGTGTAAGATTTGTATGTGTGTGTGTGATTGTTTAGTGTCTGTAAAGTTTGCATGTGTGTTTGTGTAGTGTATGTTTGTATGTGTATGATTTGTATGTGTGTATTTGATTGTGTAGTCTCTGTGTGTTTGTGTAGTGTATGTTTGTATGTGTATGATTTGTATATGTGTGTTTGATTGTGTAGTGTGTGTGTGTTTGTATGTGTGTGTTTTTGTAGTGTATGTTTGTATTTGTAGGATTTGTATGTGTGTGTTTGATTGTGTAGTGTCTGTGTGTTTGTATGTGTGATTATGTAGTGTATGTTTGTATATGTGTGTTTGTTTGATTGTGTAGTGTCTGTGTGTATGTGTATTTTTGTGTGATTGTGTAGAGTATGTTTGTATGTGTAGGGTTTGCATGTGTGTGTTTGTGTGATTGTGTAGTGTCTGTGGGATTTTGTAAAGTCTGTGTGTGTAGGGTTTGTATGTGTGTAGCTTTTGTGTGATTGTGTAGTACCTGTGTATATGTGTTGGGTTTAAACGTTTGTGGTTTGTGTGATTGTGTAGTATCTGTGTGTGTGTGTGTGATTGTGTAGTGTCTGTATGTATATGTATGGTTTGTATGTTTGTGTGATTGTGTGGTGCCTATGTGTGTAGGGTTTGTATGTGTGTATTTTTGTGTAGTAATTGTGTAGTGCCTATGTGTATGTGTTGGGTTTAAATGTGTGATTGTGTAGTGTCTGTGTGTGTATGGTTTGTGTGTATGTGTAGGGTTTGTTTGTGTGTGTGTTTGTGTGATTGTGTAGTGTATTTGTGTATGTGTGTTTGTATGTGTGTGTTTGTGTGATTGTGTAGTCTTTGTGTACGTGTGTTTGCATGCGTTTGTTTGTGTGATTGTGTAGTGTCTTTGTGTATGTGTGTTTAATTGTGTAGTGTCTGTGTGTATGTGTAGGGTTTGTTTGTGTGTGTGTTTGTGTAGTGTATTTGTGTATGTGTGTTTGTGTAGTGTCTGTGTGTATGTATTTGTATGTGTGTGTTTGTGTGATTGTGTAGTGTATGTGTGTGTGTAAATGTGTAGTGTTTGTGTAGGGTTTGTATGTGTGTGTTTGTGTGATTGTGTAGTGATTGTGTAGTGTCTGTGTATTGTTTGTATGTGTGTATTTGTGTGATTGTGTAATGCCTGTGTGTATGTGTAGGGATTTTATGTGTGTGTTTGTGTGATTGTGTAGTGTCTGTGTGTATGTGTAGGGTTTGTGTGTATTTGCAGGGTTTGTATGTGTGTGTTTGTGTGATTGTGTAGTGTCTGTGTATGTGTTTGTAATTGTGTAGTTCCTGTGTGTGTGTGTGTGTGTGATTGTGTAGCGTCTGTATGTATGTGTAGGGTTTGTATGTGTGTGTTTGTGTTATGTGTAGGGTTTGAATGTGTGCGTTTGTGTTGTGTAGGGTTTGTATGTGTGTATTTTTGTGTAGTGATTATGTAGTGCCTATGTGTATGTGTTGGGTTTAAATGTGTGTGTTTGTGTGATTGTGTAGTGTCTGTGTGTGTATGGTTTGTGTGTATATGTAGGGTTTGTTTGTGTGTGTATGTTTGTGTGATTGTGTAGTGTATTTGTGTATGTGTGTTTGTATGATTGTGTAGTGTCTTTGTGTATGTGTGTTTGCATGCGTTTGTGTGATTGTGTAGTGTCTTTGTGTATGTGTGTTTAATTGTGTAGTGTCTGTGTGTATTTGTAGGGTTTGTTTGTGTGTGTGTTTGTGTAATGTATTTGTGTATGTGTGTTTGATTGTGTAGTGTCTGTGTGTATGTATTTGTATGTGTGTGTTTGTGTGATTGTGTAGTGTTTGTGTGTATGTGCAGGGTTTGTATGTGTGTGTGTAAATGTGTAGTGTCTGTGTGTTTGTGTAGGGTTTGTATGTGTGTGTTTGTGTGATTGTGTAGTGTCTGTGTATGTGTTTGTAATTGTGTAGTTCCTGTGTGTGTGTGTGTGTGATTGTGTAGCGTCTGTATGTATGTGTAGGGTTTGTATGTGTGTGTTTGTGTTATGTGTAGGGTTTGAATGTGTGCGTTTGTGTTGTGTAGGGTTTGTATGTATGTATTTTTGTGTAGTGATTATGTAGTGCCTATGTGTATGTGTTGGGTTTAAATGTGTGTGTTTGTGTGATTGTGTAGTGTCTGTGTGTGTATGGTTTGTGTGTATATGTAGGGTTTGTTTGTGTGTGTATGTTTGTGTGATTGTGTAGTGTATTTGTGTATGTGTGTTTGTATGATTGTGTAGTGTCTTTGTGTATGTGTGTTTGCATGCGTTTGTGTGATTGTGTAGTGTCTTTGTGTATGTGTGTTTAATTGTGTAGTGTCTGTGTGTATTTGTAGGGTTTGTTTGTGTGTGTGTTTGTGTAATGTATTTGTGTATGTGTGTTTGATTGTGTAGTGTCTGTGTGTATGTATTTGTATGTGTGTGTTTGTGTGTTTGTGTGATTGTGTAGTGTTTGTGTGTATGTGCAGGGTTTGTATGTGTGTGTGTAAATGTGTAGTGTCTGTGTGTTTGTGTAGGGTTTGTATGTGTGTGTTTGTGTGATTGTGTAGTGTCTGTGTATTGTTTGTATGTGTGTATTTGTGTGATTGTGTAGTGCCTGTGTGTATGTGTTGGGTTTAAATGTGTATTTGTGTGATGGTGTAGTGTTTGTGTGATTGTGTAGTGTCTGTTATTGTGTAGTGCCTGTGTGTATGTGTAACGTTTGTTTGTGTGTGTTTTTGTGATTGTGTAGTGTTTGGTGTATGTGTAGGGTTTGTTTGTGTGTGTGTTTGTGTAGTGTCTTTGTGTATGTGTGTGTTTGTATGCGTGTGTTTGTGTAGTGTCTTTGTGTATGTGTGTTTGATTGTGTAGTGTTTGTGTGTATGTGTAAAGTCTGTATGTGTTTGTGTGATTGTGTATTATTAGTATTTGTGTGATTGTGTATTGTCTTTGTGTATGTGTGTGTTTGAATGTTTGTGTGATTGTGTAGTGTCTGTGTGTATGTGTAGGGTGTGTATGTGTGTGATTCTGTAGTGTCTGTGTGTATTTGCAGCGTTTGTATGTGTGTGTATGTGTGATTGTGTATGTGTAGGGTTTGTATGTGTGTGATTGTGTAGTGTATGTGTGTATGTGTAGGGTTTGTATGTTTTTGTGTGATTGTGTAGTGTCTGTGTGTTTGTGTAGGTTGTATGTGTGTGTTTGTGTGATTGTGTAGTGTCTGTGTATTGTTTGTATGTGTGTATTTGTGTGATTGTGTAGTGCCTGTGTGTATGTGTAGGGATTTTATGTGTGTGTTTGTGTGATTGTGTAGTGTCTGTGTGTATGTGTAGGGTTTGTGTGTATTTGCAGGGTTTGTATGTGTGTGTTTGTGTGATTGTGTAGTGTCTGTGTATGTGTTTGTAATTGTGTAGTTCCTGTGTGTGTGTGATTGTGTAGTGTCTGTATGTATGTGTAGGGTTTGTATGTGTGTGTTTGTGTTATGTGTAGTGTTTGTATGTGTGTATTTTTGTGTAGTGATTATGTAGTGCCTATGTGTATGTGTTGGGTTTAAATGTGTGTGTTTGTGTGATTGTGTAGTGTCTGTGTGTGTATGGTTTGTCTGTATATGTAGGGTTTGTTTGTGTGTATGTTTGTGTGATTGTGTAGTGTATTTGTGTATGTGTGTTTGTATGTGTGTGTTTGTGTGATTGTGTGTTTGTGTAGTGTATTTGTGTATGTGTGTTTGATTGTGTAGTGTCTGTGTGTATGTATTTGTATGTGTGTGTTTGTGTGATTGTGTAGTGTCTGTGTGTATGTGCAGGGTTTGTATGTGTGTGTGTAAATGTGTAGTGTCTGTGTGTTTGTGTAGGGTTTGCATGTGTGTGTTTGTGTGATTGTGTAGTGATTGTGTAGTGTCTGTGTATTGTTTGTATGTGTGTATTTGTGTGATTGTGTAGTGCCTGTGTGTATGTGTTGGGTTTAAATGTGTATTTGTGTGATGGTGTAGTGTTTGTGTGATTGTGTAGTGTCTGTTATTGTGTAGTGTCTGTGTGTATGTGTAACGTTTGTTTGTGTGATTGTGTAGTGTTTGGTGTATGTGTAGGGTTTGTGTAGTGTCTTTGTGTATGTGTGTGTTTGTATGCGTGTGTTTGTGTAGTGTCTTTGTGTATGTGTGTTTGATTGTGTAGTGTTTGTGTGTATGTGTAAAGTCTGTATGTGTTTGTGTGATTGTGTAGTATTAGTATTTGTGTGATTGTGTATTGTCTTTGTGTATGTGTGTGTTTGCATGTTTGTGTGATTGTGTAGTGTCTGTGTGTATGTGTAGGGTGTGTATGTGTGTGATTCTGTAGTGTCTGTGTGTATGTGTGTGTTTGCATGTTTGTGTAATTGTGTAGTGTCTGTGTATGTGTAGGGCTTGTATGTGTGTGATTGTGTAGTGTATGTGTGTATGTGTAGGGTTTGTATGTTTTTGTGTGATAGTGTAGTGTCTGTGTGTATGTGTAGGGTTTGTATGTGTGTGATTGTGTAGTGTCTGTGTATATGTGTAGGGTTTGTATGTGTTTGTGTAGCATTTGTGTGTCTAGTTTCACACTCACACACACACACTTAGACATACAGTGCTGGCCAAAAGTATTGGCACCCCTGCAATTCTGTCAGATAATATTCAATTTCTTCCAGAAAATGATTGCAATCACAAATGCTTTGGTATTAATATCTTCATTTATTTAGCTTGCAATGAAAAAACACAAAAGAGAATGGAAAAAAAGTCAAATCAATTATCATTTTACACAAAACTCCAAAAATGGGCCGGACAAAAGTATTGGCACCCTCAGCCTAATACTTGGTAGCACAACCTTTAGACAAAATAACTGCGAACAACCGCTTCCGGTAACCATCAATGAGTGTTTTACAATGCCCTGCTGGAATTTTAGACCATTCTTCTTTGGCAAACTGCTCCAGGTCCCTGAGATTTGAAGGGTGCCTTCTCCAAACTGCCATTTTGAGATCTCTCCACAGGTGTTCTATGGGATTCAGGTCTGGACTCATTGCTGGCCACTTTAGAAGTCTCCAGTGCTTTCTCTCAAACCATTTTCTAGTGCTTTTTGAAGTGTGTTTTGGGTCATTGTCCTGCTGGAAGACCCATGACCTCTGAGGGAGACCCAGCTTTCTCACACTGGGCCCTACATTATGCTGCAAAATTTGTTGGTAGTCTTCAGACTTCATAATGCCATGCACACGGTCAAGCAGTCCAGTGCCAGAGGCAGCAAAGCAACCCCAAAACATCAGGGAACCTCCGCCATGTTTGACTGTAGGGACCGTGTTCTTTTCTTTGAAGGCTTCGTTTTTTTTTCTTGTAAACTCTATGTTGATGCCTTTTCCCAAAAAGCTCTACTTTTGTCTCATCTGACCAGAGAACATTCTTCCAAAACGTTTTTGGCTTTCTCAGGTAAGTTTTGGCAAACTCCAGCCTGGCTTTTTTATGTCTCTGGGTCAGAAGTGGGGTCTTCCTGGGTATCCTACCATAGAGTCCCTTTTCATTCAGACGCCGACGGATAGTACGGGTTGACACTGTTGTACCCTCGGACTGCAGGGCAGCTTGAACTTGTTTGGATGTTAGTCGAGGTTCTTTATCCACCATCCGCACAATCTTTCGTTGAAATCTCTCGTCAATTTTTCTTTTCCGTCCACATCTAGGGAGGTTAGCCACAGTGCCATGGGCTTTAAACTTCTTGATGACACTGCGCACGGTAGACACAGGAACATTCAGGTCTTTGGAGATGGACTTGTAGCCTTGAGATTGCCCATGCTTTCTCACAATTTTGCTTCTCAAGTCCTCAGACAGTTCTTTGGTCTTCTTTCTTTTCTCCATGCTCAATGTGGTACACACAAGGACACAGGACAGAGGTTGAGTCAACTTTAATCCATTTTAACTGGCTGCAAGTGTGATTTAGTTATTGCCACCACCTGTTATGTGCCACAGGTAAGTAACAGGTGCTGTTAATTACACAAATTAGAGAAGCATCACATGATTTTTCAAAGGGTGCCAATACTTTTGTCCACCCCCTTTTTTATGTTTGGTGTGGAATTATATCCAATTTGGCTTTTTGACAATTCTTTTTGTGGTTTTCCATTGAAGACAAATTAAATGAACATTTTAATATCAAAGCATTTGTAATTGCAATCATTTTCTGGAAGAAATTGAGTATTATCTGACAGAATTGCAGGGGTGCCAATACTTTTGGCCAGCACTGTATGTATAATTACACACACACACACACACACTTTCTCTCTCTCTCTTCTATGTTAATTGGTTTATTTTGTGTTTCCTCTCCAGATGTTTGTCAGTTCACACTGGATCCAAACACAGTAAACAAATTCCTCCGTCTGTCTGAGGAGAACAAAGTGGTGACCCGGAGTGAAACAGAACATTCGTATCCTGATCATCCAGATAGATTTGATATTTACTCTCAGTTTGTGTGTAGAGAGAGTGTGAGTGGACGCTGTTACTGGGAGGTTGAGTGGAGTGGGAATGTTGGGGTTTATATAGCTGTGTCATATAAAAGCATCAGCAGGAAGGGACGTGGTGATGAGTGTGTGTTTGGATGTAATGATCAGTCCTGGAGTTTGTTCTGTTCTCTATTCGGATTGTCATTCAGGCACAATAACAAAGACACTAAAATTCCCACAATGCCGAGTTCCTCTAGAATAGGAGTGTATGTGGATTATGACGCAGGAACTCTGTCCTTCTACAGCGTCTCTGATACAATGAAGCTCCTCCACAGAGTTCAGACCACGTTCACTCATCTCCTCTACCCGGGGTTTGGTCTTTGTTTAGGATCAGAAGTGAAACTGTCAGATTTAACAAATTAAATGTAAAATTTACATGAAAGTGTAACATTAAACTGTTTGAGTGATTTTAGAATCTGTGAGGCAGTGATACATTTATGAAGATTTTTTATTTATTTAATTTATTAACCACCATTTATTTAGTGCTGTGAAAAAGTATTTACCCCCTTTCCTGATTTCTTCTTTTCTTAAATATTTATCATCTAAATCAGTGGTTCTCAAACTGTGGTATGCGTACCACTGGTGGTACCTGAAGCAGCATGAGGTGGTACGCCAGATAATCTCGGAAAAGTAATTATATGCACCGAAAAAATAAATCATTTAATAATTATAAAAAAAATAAAAATATGAAACAAAATGTGTAAATTAATAATAAAATCTGTTTCAAAGTTCTTATAATTCTGTTTTAATAAAATCAGTTTAATTAAAACAAATTGAATTAAAACGAATGTGTTTTTAAAATTTTTCGGGGCTACGCAGACACCGTACTTCATTACGTCTATACTTCACATTCGTGGTTTCCATCTCGAAATTTCCGAAACGTTATCAGTAGCTCTCTCGCTTTTGTCAGAGCCAGAGCTCACTAATCTCGTTCCTGACTTCACCAGGCTGTGCTCTGCTATACAGGTGCTCCCCTCTCACTCACATGCTCAGTGCTAACTGCATATATAGTGATGGGTCGTTTGCGAACGATCCGATTCTATTGAACGGATCTTTGAAATGAACGAAAGGAGTCTTTTATTTCTGCACAGTTCCTATCGACTGTAATCCACCCATTCAGCTTTGCATCAGTAGAGGGAATTATCGTAATGAGAGCTGTTTATTGTCGATATACAGGAGAGCGAGCAACACACACACACACACACAATCTCAATCCGCTCCCTACTCACTCCGCCTCCGTTTGCGCATTATTTATTTATTTATTTTTATTTTAAACAACATAACATACAGAACAATAAAAAAGAATACAATTTCTCGTGGAGGATGTCATACCTATAGATTACAATCTAGGGGGCGCAAAATAATAATAATAAAAAGAAAATAAGATCAAAAAACAGAGGAACAAGCCATACAATAATACAATGAGAAACTTAAAACAGTAAGTTTTTAGAGATCTGATGTGAGATGATTCTAGCAGTTTTCCAGTTTTTCAATCTATTTAATACAGACTAGTATGATTTAAATTCAGTCATGAAGCAGAGGAAGGAGGGCTTGTTACCCCTCCACTTACTGCAGTGAATGTGGTATTTTGCTAAAAGTACTACTACATTTATAGCATCAAAGCAAGCTGAACTTAAGTTTTCCACATAAATAAAATGGCATCAATTTCAAAAGAAGGAATGTTAAGTTTAAGATTAATTCAGTTTCTAATGTCCGTCCAAAAACTTTCTGAATATTGACATGAAAAAAACAAATGCTCCAGGGATTCTTCTTCTGACATACAAAAGGCACATAAATCAACATCAAATTTAAATCTTCTTTCAAGAAACACGGCTACAGGATATATCTTATTTATTATTTTGAAATGAGTCTCTTCACTTTAGAAAATAGGGGCCATTTGACAAATTTGTAATGAGTAAAAGTCATTATGGTTTTATAATTTGTATTAGGAAGTTTCTTG